>NC_056733.1:1278550316-1278667816 GCF_019279795.1 Protopterus annectens
TATATATTTAATATATTTTATATATTATATATTTTATATATATATTTAATATATTTTAAATTAACAATAGCTTTATACTGTATGACAAATGCAAGGCAATTGAGACAAGAGACTCAAGACAAAATGGGTTCCAGTTAAAAGGCATTTGATAAAATGGGGGAAATCCATCAAAGCAGAGCAGGTTACTGACATAACTTTAAAAAGAGATCACAGTATTACATACAGAGATTATGTTCTATAGACTGACAGAACAAACTTTACAATAAGTCTTTATTACTTGAAATTCATTACTGTAGAAGAAGTGGTTTTAGAGATTGTTTCATATTTGTTAACCTGCCAACCTTCATAATTAAGGCATAGGCCTTCAAAAATCATTCTCCTTAAAAATGCATAAACTTACATTCAAACCTTTTCTGGGCATGCATACATTTACAATCTCATGTGATGGACACCACATAATTTCATAATCTGTTGTGGGCTAACAATAAAGAGTACTCAGCATGGCACTTTAAATGCTTCACTACGCATGGTTTACAATGTTTATATTTTGTTTTGTTTTACTAGAACACCATGTATATTGTCATTGTGTTTTGTTAACACTAATGTCATAGCCTCTTATTTATAAGGAGTACACTATTGCTGTTTGTTTTAAGTCATTTAACTTTTATTATTCATCAGAGATCGCTGTACAGATATTGCATATATGGATTTAACTTCCTATCATGTATATCTTTTCCCTTCATTTTCATAGTACCCCCAACTCCAATGTATCTACTCAATTGTCAGAAGACTTCTGCATCTGTGTTCACTCTTGTGGCCTTGCGTATTTTGTATAAGATGTCTCCACTTAATTTGTTTGTGGTATTTCTCTGAAACAGTTCTCATACAAATTAGCTCATAGTAGCTTGCAAGCTGTTTTATTTTAGAAAAAAGTTTGCAATCTAATCCATAACATTTTCTAATTGTATTATTACGATTAGACTATATACCAGTCAGTTGACCAGAATCATCATAATGTAAATAATTTGATGTAAATTGAACTGAGTTTTTTGATTTGAGGTTCTGTTTTGTGATAACACATGTTGACAAAGTGTTAATTATCCCTGTTTATATTCTTATAAACTGAACCTGTGAATTTTATTTACCAGCTGACACTAGGGCAGATGTCTCATTGTCTTCACAGAAATTGTGCTGCTGATGCCATAAACAAGTATGTTACTAAAGTTCCAAATATTTTATGTTGAAAGCAGGCTCTCTGAATCTGTCATAATTTATTTTATGAGGCAGACATTGTCATGTAACAGCTGGTAAATAAGATTCAGATGTGATGATGACAGTTAATATTATGCTGAATTGCTTCTGGTTTACTGAAGGCTGTAGATCTCCATCTTCAGCCGTCATCCTTTTAAGTGTAAAGCATTCAACGTGCAGCATGGAAGTTAATTTGCTCATCAGTGATGAGAGACATAGCAAAATGCACTTGAAGAGAAAAAATGCTCTTGACTGTACCATGAAATGACATTTATGAGATGTTTAGTTGATCATTAAAAATGTACAACAGCTAGGTAAGGTATTCTTTTTTATTAAAGCTGATAAAGTTCTATGACAGTATTTCTGCGTCAGAAAAATATGCCACATATAAAACAAGAAGAAGAAAGTGATTATAATACAGATGTATGTGTAAAATACAGTAAATTTATTTATAATTTCCTTTTCTAATTTCAGTTTTCCACTTGTATTCTATTACTTTTCACCATAAGAAATGTAAACGCATTTTCTAACATTGCAACAATATGGATAACAGCATTTTGTTGTATGTTGTATTAAAAGTGTAGTGTATAGTATTGTAATGCAGGCCACATGGTACTATATTTTGATATATGCCTTTATGAGTCTATGACAGCAGCAATTATTTTACTAAGTAAATCATCTAGACATGCATGACTTCAACTTGTCTGTTAAAATAAGGCTAAGGTTGCAGGTGTTTATTACCTTATAATCAAGCAAACTATGGCTGGAAAAGGAAGATTTTGGCTATAATAAACTTCCATATGTGTGCTGTAATACTGAAATGAAGGTAATATTTACAGTTTCTATATATTTATGTGTCCTTTTATTTTTTAATTTTATGTATGAATGTGCACTGATCTGAAAGGTTCTTTCCACCACTGTCTTTTTGGCACATATAGCTGCAATAAAAATACATAATAACAAGCTAGTTAAACAAAATAATTTAAAATATTTGTTCATTTCATTTTCTTCTACTGGCCTTGTTCAAGAGAAATCTTGACCAATGGATGGGAGATCGCAGATATACCCCAGGAATTACCTCAGTGTCACTGCTCGACAGAGGCAAAATAAGCAAATAGTGGGTATATACCCCCCATACTAAAGAAAGCAAACAAGCCAATGGCTACAAATTATATGGGCCTCGGCGAGATGCCCTAGTATGAATATGAAGTATGATGAACCTTTACCCTACTGGGAACACATAGTTTGTCTGAGACCATGAAAAGCTTGGCATCTAATTTGAAGCTTTGTGTATCGAAAAACTGCTGATGTCAGGGCTGACTTATAGAATATGATGTGGTTTACTATACTGTATACATTTTATAGCTGTTGCTTTTTCACTGCTGTAGATTAGGGACCTACTACAAGTGTTAACATTCTATTTGCTTGTGACATGCTTGTTCTAAAAGGCAGGTGCTCTAAGTTTCACTAACTGCATCTCCTGTAACTTCTTAGCCATCCCAACACCCTACCTTATAACTGTATAGGCCTACCAGAACCCTGACTCTGTCTCTAAAACACTGTTCTCTCTTCCTAATTCTAAAACTCCCTTCTCTGTGTATGGGTCTAATAACCCTCCTGTGGTCCTTAACCCTAAGACTCGCTTCCTGCTCCCTAAATTTAAAATATAGTTTTCCTGCCTAACTCTAAAACTCCCTTCCGGCTCCTTAATCCCCAAATTCCCTCACTCTAACTAAACCTAAAATCCCCTGCCAAATTAAAACTTCCTTCCTGAACCTTGTCCTAATCTACAATCCCAAACCTTTTCACTTCCTCACTATAGTTGCTGCACTTACCTTGCTCAAACTCAAATTATATGTTCAGTTAAACCATGGCAGCTGCTTGCCGGAACTCATATTCAAGTTCAAATACAAGGTGCATGGCAATGTACCCAACCTACAAGATGTTCAAATCACCGAGTCTGAAACAGTAGTGTTTGAAATCTTGGGACTCGAGTGCCTGTAGAACACAATAGATTAGTATTTTTGAGGTAAATTAATTGTTTGCATTATATCCAAACTTTTAAAAAGTTGTTATTTAAAGTGAATGTCACTTTCTTGTTAATATTACTTCTGCTTTTTCAGAGTATTTGCCTTTCTCTATGGTTGCGTGACATTTGTGTAAGTATCACTGTTACATTGAGGTATATGTAGCTGTTACATCACAGTAACTGTGTGTGCTGTTTTATAGCATATGTGACTGTAGTTATGTTATGGTATGTGTGACTGTAATGCTAAGCTGGATATGGCTGTTATGTTATGGTATGTGTGATTGTTAAGTGAGGATATATGTGACTGCTGTCTTATAGTATAAATGACTGTTATGTTATAATATATGTGACTGTTATGTTAGAGTATATGTGACTGTTATGTTACGATTTGTGTGACTATAATGTTAGGGTATGTATGACTGTTATGGTATGTGTGACTAATGTTAAGGTATATATATGACAGTTATTTTATGGTATGTGTGATTGCAAAGTTAGGGTATGTATGACTGGTATATTATGGTATGTGTGAAGTTAGGGTATATGGGAATGCTATGTTATGGTATATGTAGCTGACATTTTAGTGTGCACATACCTGTTGTATAAGGATAGATGTTACTGTTATGGTATCTGAAAAAGTTATGTTAAGGTACATGTGAATGTTATGTTTTGGTATATATGACTTGTGTTATGGAATGTTTAGGGAGCATGTAGCTATTCAATTAGGGTATATGTGACTTACACTAGGGTATACATGATTGTTATGTTATTGTTTGTGTGACTGCAACATCAGGATATTTGTGACTGTTACATTATGGCATGTGTAACTGTTAAGTTAGGGTATATGGGAATGCTATATTATGGTATATGTGGCTTATATTTTAGGGTACATGTGACCATTATGTTAGGGTATAGGTAACTGTAACATTAGGGTATACATTTCTATTATGCTATGGTTTGTATGACTGTTATTTTAGGATAAGTATGAAGGGGTATAGCACTCCCCATTGAATGCAGAGAACAGCTTATCTGTTCACAGAAATGTTATTATAATGAATCCATTTGGTCACCAATATATATATATATATATATATATATATATATATATATATATATATATGGGTCTACTTCAAATTACCGAAATGTCAGTTTGCCGACACGCGGAAGAGGAACGCAAATGGACCGACAACGCAGTTGACTGACATGCTGAAATCCCGACAGCTGGAAGACCGAGAAGGGGAACGTGTAAGCGCGACTTGGTAAGTATGCGATAGTGAGGGATTTTGGATTAGGGAGCGGACAGGTAAGTGTGCAATAGTGAGGGATTTAGGGTTAGGGTGTGTGAAAGGTGAGTGTGCGGTAGTGTCGGAGTTAGGGTTTGGGTAATGTAAGTGTGTGTTAGTGATGGGTTTATGTTTTAGGGTGGGTTAAGTAAGTTAGGAATAGGGTGCAGGTAGGGTAAGTGTCTGGTACTGTCGGACCTTAGGGTTAGGGGTGGGTTAAGTGAGTTAGGGTTAGGGTGCAGGTAGGGTAAGTGTGCGGTAGTGTCGGACCTTAGGGTTAGGGGTGGCTTAAGTGAGTTAGGGTTAGGGTGCAGGTAGGGTAAGTGTGCGGTAGTGTCGGACCTTAGGGTTAGGGGTGGCTTAAGTGAGTTAGGGTTAGGGTGCAGGTAGGGTAAGTGTGCGGTAGTGTCGGACCTTAGGGTTAGGGTTTGGGTTAGGGCTAGTGGATATGTAATGTAGTGTAATGTGTTGTTTACGTTTAGTGTGTCGGTGTAATGGTGTTCGGTGTTTTGCGTTGTCGGTATTGTGTGTTGTCGGTTATTTGGTGTCGGTGGTTTGTGTGTCGGCGAACTGGCGTGTCTGTGTTCTAAAGTAGACCCATATATATATATATATATATATATATATATATATATATATATATATATATATATATATATATGTTAAACTGTTTTATATTTATGTCAATAACCGGATGCAAAATTTACATTTTAATTACTTTGTCATTGTTGCTGTATTCATTTATTGTTGACTAACTGATCTGATATGAATCCTATCCTGTTCATGGTCATTTGGATGCAACACCCATCTTGGTAAGTAAGGGGTATGCAACAGGAAGCAGTCAAGGACAGGATACTGGTCCATTTCAGAAGGCGTATATACTGTTGTACATGAATACAGGCAATTTGCAGAATAGCACTTTTATGTAAGTAAGGAAGCAAAGCACCTGGCAAAATCATATTTGGATATAAGCAGCACACTCACACCCTGTACAAAAAACAGGCAACCAGGAAATAAACTGGGTAACCAACAGCTATGAGGCAACACATGTAGCTATTGCACTAATATTGCCACCTTAAAAAAAAACAAGGTAAATTAATTACAACTGCTAAGTACTGATGTGTAGTTCAGCTGTATGTATCATAAGAAGCTATCAGTTAAAAAAAATATTAAGTAAGCCAACATACCTGGTGAAGTGCTTGTAGATTTAAATGAGGAGATGGTAGGACCCAATCTAAACAGAATATCAAATTTTCAGAGACTATAAATGAAAGGAAATTGGAAGGAGGCTATTGGAGAACTAGAGGAACAGAGTTAAGCTCTAGTGGAAACATGTTAACTGTATGAAAAAAGAAAAAGTGCTATGTGCATTACAAAATGCAATGTGCATTACATGGTTTGGTCTTGGATACAGCCCAGATGTCATAAATTCACCTGTTGTTTTATGAAATACAAATTCTGGAGAAGAAGGAGAGTGAGCTGCAAACATCAGTTGTCGCAAGCATTAACTGATAAATAATCTCCCAAATCCATCGTGATAGCTGGCACAGAGCTATCTGATTAAATCAAGTACAAAACCCAGAAATTTCTTAAAACCACTGCTTATACAAAACAATCAAAATGTTGCCAGTTGTAATGGCATACTAATATTGGTATATTCTATCCTATAGTTTTCATATCATTTTCTCAACATAGAAAGTCTCACACACTGTGCAGGTGGCCAAGTAAACCACAAAAGTGGAATGAAAGCAAGTTGGAGTTGCAAAAGTCATACCAGTATTAACACTATACACTTCTGTACCTTCTGAAATGTATCAACTCATTATAATTGTTACATGGATAGATAACCTTTGTGTTTATGTTAGCAAATTTGCTAATATTTTCTTTCCTCTTAAGGATACTTTTCAAATTCCTTCCCTTTTGATATACAGCACAGGTTCATCTCTAAATAAAATGTTGAGTTATTGATTACCCAATAACATTTTCCAATGATCTCTGACTATATTCTTTTTTTTTTTCCATAATAAATTTTATTGAAATATATTTTCCAAAAACATTACAAAAATACAATAAACATCACAACACATAATACACTGTAACTACTACAAACCATTTATACAATATCTACATGAAATGCTTCCTACATTTAATATATTCCTAAAATCAGTATCATGCTAATATAATATTTACTACTACAAACCATTTATACAATATCTACATGAAATGCTTCCTACATTTAATATAGTCCTAAAATCAGTATCATGCTAATATAATATTGAAGACATTTTCCCATATTTTCGGGTTATTAATATTTTTGTTAGTTTGTTTCAGAAGTAATTTATGTGCTAGTATATGTTTTATAGCCACAAGCTTAAAATTATTCCATGATGTCTTATGTGGTTCTAGCCAATTTGTGGCTATATAGAGTTTCATCAGCAAAAAAATATTCATACAAATAATAGTTTGCGATCTGGAAAGCTCTCTTGGAGGAATGTGTAGAATCATAAATTCCCATGACAGTGTAGAACTTTGATAACCCATCTTTTGCAGTTGTACTTTAAGAGAGTTCCAAAGTTTATATACGCATCTACAACTCCAGAACATATGAAGAAGATCCGCTGTTTGATCTGCACAGTATGGACAAATTGGAGAATTCCTAGGGTTAAATTTATGTAATCTAAGATGTGTGTAATATGCATTGTTCCAAATCATCAATTGCGTGTACATCAGTTTTGAAAAGAAACTGATTTCCTAGTTATATCAATTGCTTTTAATATCTGATTGTCTGTTACTGTTACTTTGTTTACCCAATACTCTGAAAGCAAAATTTTGTCCTGAAATTTCAAATCCTTAATTAATTTGTATGCAGTTGCTATAAATTTAGTGTCTTGTTGGATAGCTTGCCACAATTCAGAGCACTTATCCACAAATCCGCTGCAGGTTTAAAGTTCCTAAAATACCTCAAGGCAAGTTCTTTAACTTGTCTCATTATAACAATGTAACTTCTAGGTAGATTCATTTCCTGTCTAATTTGTAAAGCCGATAGGTCAAGTTTATTAAAACATCAAATAGAGTCAGATTAACTATTAATGGAAATTTGCTGAGATCGATCAGCTGATTATTTAGTTTAAAATTAGGATTCCTGTGGAAAGGTTGAAGAACCATCATATATTGCAATAAATCTATGGATTGAAATAAAGTTTGCAAAGATGAGACACAGGTTATTATGTGGTCCATGACCCCATATTTTATCAGACTAATTTTGTCCATAAAGGGTAATGCTTTAGGATTTATTTTCCTATCCAAAATATGCTTATGATTCAAAACCACCCAAGTTGGTATCCATTTTGTATTCGTTACATCATAATTAGCAATTCTTAAAATTCGATTAGCGTTTACAATCAAATAATATGCTTCAAAGTTTGGTAGCTCAAGTCCCCCTCTTGTTTTAGGGGTCATTAATTTCTCATAAGATATTCTAGTTCTTTTTGGGTTCCAGATAAATTTAGCTAGATCTTTATGCATTTGTTTAAAAACTGTTTTTGAAATTGATAATTGGGCAGACCTAAATATGTATAACATTCGTGGTAGTATATTCATTTTCACTATTGATACTTTTGCTAATACCGGTAGTTTTAAATTCTTCCATCTGTCACAATCAGCTATTATATGTTTCCATACTCGTTTAACATTATTGTTATAAAAGTCCTTATTATCCGTAGAAGTTGATACCCAAATATTTAATATTTTCTTTACATGTTAACTTCCCCATCAGGGCCATTAATGAAAAAGGTTTTGGGGTTCTTAACGGGAAAATATTCATTTTCTGTAAGCTCATTTTATAATTAGAAACTACCAAAAATTCATTTATGAGCTTTAATATCTTTTCACTGTCCGAAATTGGGGTTGTACAATAAATAATAAGATCATTGGCGAATGCTGACATTAATATTTTATTCCTATAAATTATTGGTGCATTATGATACAAATTTTGCTTGATATATAAATATAGGGGTTCTAGATATAGGTTAAACAATAAGGGGGACATGGGACAACCCTGACAAGTACCATTTTTAATCTGTATTCTATTAGAATAAGTCCTATTGATGTATAGCGTAGTGTATGGATTACTATATAATATTTGTAGTATCTGAATGAATTCTTGGGGCAAGGTAAAATAGGGCAACACATCAAACAAAAAATGTATGTCTACTCTATCAAATGCTTTCTGGGCATCTATTGTAAGAGCATAGATATTAAAGTTGTTTTGTTTAGCATACGTCATCATATTATTCAGTGTAAGTGTGTTATCGCTAGTTTGTCTAGTTGCCATAAATACAGCTTGTTCCTTAGAAATTAGATATATCAAAACCTTCTTTAGTCTCAATGCTATAATTGATGTTAAAATGTTCATATCCACATTCATTAGTGTTATTGGTCTGTAATTATCTGGGTTAAGGGGATCTGAATTGGTTTTATGTATGAAAATTGTTTTTGACGCATTGAGGTGGGGGTCACTAATTTTATTTTTAGTTATATAATTAAATACATGAGACAATTCTTGTCCCAGACTATCAGCAAACTCTTTGTAAAATTCAGCTGTAATACCATCAGGCCCTGGCGACTTATGTGCTTTCATATGTTGAATTGTATATACTATTTCTTCTTTAGAAATAGGTTTAATCAGGTCACTTTGCAGGCTCTCTTCTAATTCTGGAAAGTTAATTTTTTGCAGAAAACTTTTATTCTGGTTATGTAGAGACCTATCAGTTTGCCCCTCATACACCTTAGTATAGATTTTCCCAAAAACATCAACAATATCCTCAGTTTTAGAATATATTGTGTCGTTATACTGTATTTCAGGAATATATCCAGTTGTTTTTGATTGATTTATAATCCTTGCCAGTGCTTTTGATGGTATTTGAACATTATTAGCATATTTCACTAAACACCTATGTTCTTGAAGTGTTAATTTATTATTATGAAGCAAAAAGAGATCCCTTTGAAGCTTCAACATTTCCTCCTCAGTTTGAGCGTTAAAATTCTGAATCAGCTCATTATCAAGTTGTTTTATTCTTATTTCTAGTTTTTGAATATCACTATTATGAATTTTCTTATAATATGAGGCTTTTGTATAAGAAATCCTCTAATTTGAGCTTTAGCTGTCGCCCATTCAGTGTCAGGAGTATGTTTTGGAGCTTCAAGCTATCTGTAAATTCTTTCAAATATTTTATAATTCCGTCTGCTATCTCTTTTTACTTAAAAGATTTGGGTTGAGTGACCAATTATAACCCCTATGCCTTCTTGTGTCTTTTAAATCTTTAGAAAATTTTAAGAAATTTTTGAGTGATCTGATAGATGACGAGTATGTATAACCACCACTGGTTCTAAATTGTTAGTGCTTTAGATATCAAAAAGTAATCTATTCTAGCCCACATTTTGTGGCATGGTGAATAGAAGGTGTATTTATTTGCATTATTAATATCTTGTGAATAAGAAAAGGGGTTATATAATTGAAAATCTTCCTTAAAATCATTTAATGCTATCCCAGCCTGCTTATTAAATGCTCTTTGTGGACAAGACCTATCCAACTTTGGATTTTGATAGGTATTCCAGTCCCCACCCACAACAACATAATAACCATCATATTGTGTTAATATTGGATATAATGATGCTATGAAACTGTGTTGATCATTACATGGGGCATATATATTCAAAAGTAGGATAGGTTTATCAAATGCATTATCCGATAAAATCACATAACACCATTGCCCATTTGGATCCACTTTGGAGTCTAAAATCCTATCTTTGTATTGGGTTTTGATAATTATAGCCACTCCCGCACTGTTTGTCTTACCTTCTGATGTCACTAGCTCTCTAATCCAGTTCTTTTTCTAATATCATTCCATTGTTCATTCATCAAATGTGTTTCCTGTAGAAATACAAACAGTGCTTTGCCTGTAATAATATGTGTAGCAACAGCTTTCTCTTCTTCAAGTTCTGGAGCCCTTTAACATTCCATGAGTTCAACTCCCACATTCGCAGGTCTTGGTATCAAATAACAATATAAGAGGGGAATTATCAAATTGACATGTATTGACTGTACACTAAATCTAATCTGGAAGCATTTCCTACATCCCGTCCCTAACCAGTGCTTACCCACTTTACCCCTGGACCAGGATTTATATAGGTCTTGTATAAGAGAAAATATAAACAAGGTTAAACACACCAACACATTGAAAAACTTCAGGTAATAACATTTAAAACATTTCCTAAACTTACAACCTATATATTCTAGTATATCTACATCAAAGTCTAAACTACACATTCCCTACCAAACACTGCTACTTAACTACAGCTTTGGTTTAACTATTAGTTAAACAAATCTCATTTCTAAGGTTATTACTGTGTAAAGGAAAGTTTTAGTAGATTGGGTACTTATTTTATCCTACCTTAAGTATCTGTTTTGTTGCAATCATTATGTACATAAACTTTTACAGAAGAGAGGAGAGAGAGAAAAAAAAAATGCATCCTACATTTTAAATCTGTACCCTACACAGTGCCTGCCACTCACTGCATATAGTAAAAAAACGATTTTGGTTCACACCTATAAAAGAAGAAAAAAATAGTAAAAGTACATGTTATTATGTGCTTTAAGTACATGCTGTAATGTTATTTCATTATAAAAAGAACATTAACGTATGATTTTCAGTTTTCTTTGTCTTCTCAAGCCAGGAAACCATCAGAAATACTCACAACAGGGGACCTCTTTCACAGCAGGACCACAGGAAGTGTTAGATCCAAATCGACACTCTCAGTTGAAATCCAGGCATTTCCTGTTTACCACACAATGGAAATAGACCTTGGAGGTTATAAAAGTCTGGAAACCAGACAGCAGACCCTCAGATTAGCATAAACAAACAGTTTTATTGCTTTTTCAGAGGCCTGAACAGTTTAGTGAAGAAACAAAGGATTAGAAAAGCCTTGGGGTAAAATACATGCTGGATCTGACTACAGGAACATGCCAGTCTCAATGGAAGTTCTTTTCAGCCCTCTGATGCAGGTAGAACTTTAAAAACTTTCAGAAACCCTTCTTTTGCCTGATTTTTATTGGAAAAAGAATATTTAGTGCCATCCACCATAAATGTAAGCATATTGGGGTATTTCATCTGGAATTTAATTTGTTTATCAATCAGAAATTTACAGTAAGCAGATAAAGACTGTCTAGCCTGCCTTACTTGTAATGGTAAATCTTGAGCCAGAAATATTTTAACATTTTTCCACATAACATAGCCACCATTTTTTTGCAGTAAACAGTATTTTGCTAACATCTTGAAAGTTCAATATCTTAACATATACAGGTCTAGGCATAGTAGAAGCTTGTACCTCTCTCAGCACTCTGTGTGCCCTTTCTATTACAATCTGTTTCACCCCATCAGCATCATTTAACAGGATTTCAAATATTTGTGTTATGGCTGGTATTAGCTCTGCATACTGGATGTTTTCAGGGATTCCTCTTATAATAATATTATTTCTTCTAGACCTTGCTTCTAAATCAATAAGTTTATTTTGCATGGCTTGTACATCCACATCACATACCTTTGATTTTTTTTCTCCAGCATGTCAATTTTGTCCTCTATTTCAGAAATTCTGGTCTCAGTTTTGTCCATTCTCTGAAGCAATTGATTGCATAAAACTCCAAATGTTTGTATTTGTGATGTCAAGTCCTTTAGAGCTTCCTGTATAGGTAGTAAAGCGTGTTTGATATCCTCCATGTTTAGTGGCTGATCAGTCCTGGATCTAGTTTCTGGTTTCTGTTGTTCCTGCTGTCTAGTAATCCTTTGTTTTTTCGCAGTTCCATCCTTTACTGGCGACTGTAGTTCGGACAACATTGTCTTAGTAGTAGTTGTTTCCATGGTTCTTCCTTGTTGCAAGATTTTTCTTTCCCCAAGCAGAAAGGCAGAATAAAGAAAGCACACGGTCCTTTGTTTGTTTCTGTCTTCAGAGCAAAGTAATCACTTGTAATCCTGATGGATAAATACTTTTTTCCCCCACTTTTTTAACTAATTTTAGATTAGGTAAGTATAAATGCAACTTTTTATCGTCAATTTGATGTTTAAACCTCCTGATATCCACTCAGATCAGAGATTTTCCTCGGGTTAATTGAAGAGCTGCAGTTTAGCAGTGTTTACAGCATGGCAGCCATCTTTGAATCCCGATCTCTGACTATATTCTTGATTTCATAATTGTCTTTGGTGTTGGTAACACACATAGCTGCTCCCAATTTCTTTTTCTGCTGCATTTTTTTTGGTGTTTTTTTTCCATATTGGATTAGATAATGTTTTCATAGTAACCAGTTACAAGTAACCTGTCAAACAACATTTCATTTATCTTATTTCTACTATTAAAATTTGCAGTTAATTATTTTACTCTATCCCATATAGTTCTAATCAAATTATTATTCTGGTGTGTAGGATGCATACAACTGTAGTGTAAAAGAGAACAGTTAGCTGCATTTTTAAAACAGTTTTTTTCTAACTTACTTGCAGATCTTTGCCATGTTTCTGTCTATACTTCCAGTGTGCCTCTGCTTCCTAAATGTCTATGGTAATAGAAGACATCTGTATAAATCTTGTTCTGTGGTGTACCATACCACCTTTTTACATAATGTTTCCCAATAGAACAACAAAGTCTGATACTGTGAATCCTAAAAATGTACAAAACTAATTGCTGTTCTTAAAAAATAGTAATAATAATTCTAAAACTCACTGTCACACTTTTACCCCTATATCCTCCAACATGGGTAATCCTATACTTGCATGTACTAATAGTAGGATTGCACTACCTTGCAGAAGGGAGAATACTGCAAAGTATGCAATTTGGGGCTTAATATATATTTTCCCTAATTATACTTACATTTTCTTTGTTCAAGGGATCCCACTTAACATCCTCAAAGTTTTAATTGGAATTTATGAACATAGACTTCTGCTGGTGATGCAGTTTTATTTGACTCAACTTCCCTCTTATAAGTGACTTAATTCTTTATTCTTGAGAGTCCTCGGTGAAATATTTCTCTAACTTACTAATGTTTTATTCCAATAGTTTTGTTTTCTTTGGAAAACAGAACTAACACTATACATTTTAATAGTACTAAATAAAAAAATGCATTATGAATTGTCCAGTGACATGTTATAGAGGGATGATAACCCAGCCATGGCTCAGATGACCTCTGCTAGATTAGTAGCACTATTGCCTGATAGACTGAACTGGACAGCCAGATAACTTTGAGTGGCAAATACACGTTTGCTTATTCAGGGGAAGGGAAGCTGGTAGGCCCATGGCATTACTGACACCTACTAGAGAGTAAATGCATCACTCACCTGTATAAGTGAAGCTAAGTTGTACTTTATCTGTCAAGGATTTTCTTGTTGGGTCGGGAAACAGGAGGCAGCTGTGGTAAGGCCATGAATGACCAATGGGGAAGGATGAGTAGGCCTCAACACAGAACCTGGAAACTCTCCCACTTTCTAAAAGCTACCATGCCCTGCTGGGAGAATTGGCTTCCTGGATAGGAACAAATGGACAGTGAGGCCCTAACTTACTCCAGGGATGTCTACCTGTTGTCCTTAGCGAGCTGACTGAGTGAATGTGGTAAAGCCATCAAATGTAGGTCTTCAGTAGGTGATTGTAATAAAAAATATGCTGCAAACTCAGATAGCTCTTAAAACTAAACGGTGTGGTAGAATATACTGACTGACATATTAATTCTTGAAACTAGAAGATTTATATATAAGCTTAGTCTCATCCATCTTGCAAAATGTGACTTGTTTCATCTATGCTTAAAGACAGAGGTTCCTTGACACCAAAAATATACTATCCATGATAACACTAAGAGAACATCAGCTCTTCAACCTGTTTATTGCCAGAAATACATCTATACACAGCATCACCAAGCTGATATATAGCTGTTTCTGTGAAATTAAAAAAATCAAACCATATACCATTGGTTTATGCCTTGAAATACAGCAAATCATTAAAAATAAATAACATACTATGCTTGCCAATATTTATTTGCCACTGCACATACAAATATCTTCAAAGGGTAAAAGATATGTTTCTTCAACACTGTATCAACATTCTCTGGTCAGGATTTCATAGGCTGTGGAACTACAACAGAATGCTATGAGCAAGTCTTAATAGGATGTGCACCAATCAAATGTGCAGCATGGAAAGGCTTCTTAATATTCAAAAGAATGACAAAGAAAGTGCGCCTGTGTAAAATCTTACGCGGTAGACGTCCTCGCCTTCACTGCTGCAGTATTCTTAATAGATGGGATTCCCTGCCGTGGAAGCCTGGACATCTGTCCAGTCTATCAAAGACTACTTGTTGCTTTTAAAAGGTGTGCCAAATGTCACCCAAACATTCCTTGTGTAGTGTAGGACATAAAGGTGACAATCATGCCTACCATAATCAGAATTGAAAGCCCTAGTAGGAACACAGTCCAAGAAACCCATGAGGCAACCTGTGCATCCAGGAAGGCAAAAGACTAGGCAGATGAAGGGAGGGAGTGAGTACTGCAACAGTGAAGGCAAGGACAGCTACCATTATGATACGATTTTACACACTGTACTATGTCCTTACCTTCACTGATGCAGTATTCTTAACAGATGGGAGAGTGCAAAATCTCAAGAGGAAACTTCAGAGGAGGGTGGCACAGAAGACCCTCCCTAAAAAGCCATGAAGAACAGCAGTAGCATAACCAGCCCAAGCTCTAGATATATCATCCAACTTGTAGTGCTTGTACAGAAGTCCAGGTAGCTGCTTCAGGAATTGAATTAGTATCTAAGCCCTTGAAAAAGTACCCAAAGAAGCCACAGCTCTAGTAGAATGAGCCTTAACTGAAGAAAGAAGGATCTTACTATGAAAAGTGTAACAACAGGAAATAGCCTTAGAAAGCCAAGTCCCAAAGATCTAGGATGAAAAGAAACAACTGATCAGATTTTCTAATTACTTTAGTCTTATCCAAATAAACCATGAGTTGCCTATGCATGCCCAAAGTATGCAGCACCCTCTCACTGTCAGATTGCAGACAGGGGGGAAAAAGTAGGAAGATTAATAGACTGATTCAGAGATAGCTCATGAACCATCTTCGGCATAAAACAAGGGTTAGTGTGCAGAGGACAAGCCATAAATGCCTGCAACTCAGACACCCATCTGGCAAAAGTAAGAGCTAACAAAAGAACAGGAAACTGAAGCAGCAGGTTCAAAAGGAGCCTGAGTCAACTTCTCCAAAACAAAATTAAGATCTCAGGGAGGAGGTACAGGCTTCCTGGGAGGTTAAATATTAAGGAAGCCTTTACAAAATTGTTTAACCTCAAATCTAGAAGCTAAAGGAGGAGAAAAAAGCAGACGAGCAACTGGGTAACTGGGCCTTAATTAAAGAATAGGCCAAACAAGCATTGAGCACCTCAAGATATTTTGAACAACCTCTGGGCAAAAGGGAAGTTGTTCCTGAGGAGGCTGAGAAATGTCCACAATTGGAGGACAGATTTTCCACACCAGGAAGTTTCCCTGACAAATAATCGACAGAACCCAAGAATCCTGCGTGATCTGAAGCCAAACAAGAAGAAAAAGAAAACAGCAAAGAGAAAGAGGAATGTAGCTGGGAAGAGATGGAGAACAGCATTAGCAGCAAGAGCCCATTTGCCACTCTTCCTACATTTACTAGAAGGGCAGGATTACCTATGAAGAACGGCAGGCTTAGTCGGGTAGATTCTCTGAACTTTAGGCACAGGAGAAACAAACACATGCTTATGCTCCTGTAAGGCCTTAATCTTATCCTGAAGGGACTTAAACAAACCAGCAGTAGCTTCCGCAAGCAGCAGTTTAGAATCCAGAGGAACATCCATCAACTTAGGTTTAATATCATCAGGTAGAGGTTGAAGCCTAAACCAAGAATACTTCCTCAACACTGAACCAAAAACATCAGCCATAGAAGAGGCATCTGCTGCATCATAACTACATTTAATAGAATGAGGAATGACTTGAGAGGATGTCCCTAGCAAGGAAATAACAGAAATGTTATCCTCAGAGTCTGGAAAAATCAGAAATAAATTGACAGGCCTGAGAAAGAAAAGCCAACACATGCCTAGACATATGGGTCTGATAATTAATAGCCCTAAAATCTGTGGTAGCAGAAATGTAAACCTTCTTGCCCAACCTTTCCAATAGCTTTGCTGTCCTTGTCAGAAGGCAATAACTTGGGTGAAGGAAGCAACTGAGATGGCTTATCAGAGGTTACAGACATGACAGATGGGGCAGCAGCAGGACATTTATATAGGAAAGAACAATTCCTAGACACCCTATAAAACCTGTCAAGCTTTCTGGGAGCAGGGAGCAGAGAACCAGGTGCATGAAAGGCATTGGAAAAAGCATCTAGCAAAGCAGCCAAAAGAGGAGGAATAGCCGCAGGTTTAGGGGATTCCAACTGCTGCAACTCTTGGTACCTCTTATGCAGATCAAAGACCTGAGCACAATCCCACTTAAAAAAAAATCCATCATCCTAGAAAGTGTGTCCCCAAAAGAAATTTCCTCAAAAGGAACATGTGGAGTAATAGATTCCTCCTTTTCTGACCCATCATCTAAAGGAAAAGGAATTTGAGTAGAATAAGTCAGGGATTCATTAACCAAATCTGACTTATCAACAGAAGAATCCTGTTCTCTAGGCCTTTTAAGGGGAGTAGAAGACCAAGGAGGATCAGGAACTAAAATCCCTTGTCGAGGCTTTAAGGACATTAAAGCAGTAAATACCCCCTGAGTGAAGGCCTGACACTCACTTTGTGAATCACTAGGAGCAGAAGAAACATGTTTAATTTTTTGCTTCTTTTTTAAGAGAACATCCCCTCCAAAAACTGTGAAGACTCAGACCCAGGACAGCAGTCGAGAACTGTAGTAGGAACTTCTTCCCCATCCAAAAACTGAGAACCTCCCCTAGGCTCCTGAGAAAAAAAATCAGCTGTGGTTCCTCCTAATGTCTGAGATGGATGCCGACAAAGCCTCTTTCGACATGCTGCCAGCTGGACCCTCACTGGCCTCTGGCATGGTCGCTGCAGAGAAATCTGACACCACAACCTGGTGAGGGTCCAGGTTTGTAATGGCCTTGGGAGAAACACCTGGCATAGGCTGGACAGTGGTAGAGTCCAGTCATATCTTTTTCACTTTCTTCTTCTTCCCTAAAGGCAGGGGATTCCTTCATGTGTATCCTTAGCAAGAAGCTTAAGACGTTGGTTCTCAAGATGCAAGGAAAGGGAAGAAAGTTTACTGTGAAGGGTTTTTGGAAATAATACCTGACAAATAGAAAAGATGTATGGTCATGAGAAGCTTCTAGACAAAAAAGACACATCATGAAGGTCTTCATGGGGAATCTGTCTCCCACACTGACAGTCACCCTTCCTGGATGACAGTAACCCCAAGGAGCTCAAAAAAGTAAGAAAAAAACAAAGTCCATAATGAGGCACTTATCTGCAACTGCAAAAGAAGTCAGCAAACAGATGTAGGGAGTCACTGGAAAATGAAAATGTGTTCAATTGGCAGAAAATGGATGCAGAAAAATGGACCGACAGTAAAAAGATACGTTCAGACTGGCAGGAATGAAGTTC
The DNA here is from genome assembly GCF_019279795.1 of Protopterus annectens. Classification (NCBI taxonomy): domain Eukaryota; kingdom Metazoa; phylum Chordata; order Ceratodontiformes; family Protopteridae; genus Protopterus; species Protopterus annectens. The sequence goes on from NC_056733.1 coordinate 1,278,568,536, forward strand.
TGATTATGGTAGTCCTGAAGGTCACCTTTATGCCCTATGCTATCCAAGGAGCAGTTGGGTGAGGTTCAACATACCTTTTAAAAGCAGCAACTAGTCTTTGGTACTCTAGCCAGACATACTGGCTTACACAGCAGGAAATCCCATCTCTTAAGAATACTGCAGCAATGAATTTGAGGACATCCTTTCTTTCCTTGTCACAGCTATCTGTGACAGACTTATACTTGTCAGCATCCAGACCAGTTAGATTTTAGGAATCTAAAATTTGAACTTACTTCAATTTCAGACTCCTCCTCTTCCTTTTTTTTTTTTTTTTTTTATTTGTTAATAGTTGTCAGCTAGTGTAGTAGTCTAAAGATTGATCAAAGAAGGAGATGGACTAGAAGTTATTGAAATTGTGAAGGAGGAAGGGATGAAGAGGAAAAGAAGGTTCTGCAGGTGAAAGTAAAAAAGACGAAATGAGTCAGAAAGTGGGTGGGTAGAAGCCAGTTATGGTGAGTGGGTGAGAGTTTAGAGAAAGCTGTTGTGAGATAAAGATTTGGGGGAAATCTGTTGTGGAAGGGGGTCTATATTACCTTGTTGAAAGGCATGTTTGCTGAACATGTCTTAATCGACACGGAAATATCGATCTGTTAAAATCCCGAATAGCCAAGCCAGCAAATTTTTTCTCGGGAGAAAAAAATCACTCGGCCGTACACAAAAAAAACATACTTTCAAACCCTACAACGTGGGGAGCTTCACCCACCACCCCCTAACTAAATATACCAACTCCCGAGATCGGACTACATTGGGTAAAGGGCAATTCCTGGATGACGGGCGAGCAATTTTTTTCCCCTTGGAAAAAAAATTGCTCACTCAGCCATTCGGGAATTTAACAGGTCAATAGTGCCATGTCTACTAAGATGTGCTCAACGAACATGTCTTTCAACATGGTAATATCGACCCGTGGAAGGGAAGTAGTTGAAGGGTAGGTAGAAGTATGGAATTATGGTTTAGTCTAGGGGTACTTATCCAGGGTGGGTACAGAGGCAGAAGCCAGAGATTCTTTAGGTTTGTCTTTAGCTTCTGTTGTTTGAATATTTTTCTATTTTTAGACAGAGAGGTAGGGTGTTCCATGTTTTTTTACCTACTTTGATAATAGAGAGGCACCAGCTGTATTTGGATTTAGAGATATGGAAGAGCATTATTTAGGTTGAGCAAAGGGGTCTATTTGGTTTGGATGGCTGGATTAGAGTTGACAGAGATGGACAGTTTATAGATTTTTAGATGAGGTTATGAGTAGTTGCAAGTAAGGATTATAATAGTAAGTAGTTAGTTGAGACAGTTTAGTTCTTTGAGTGCTAGGCAGTCTTGGGACTTTTGCTGGTGATTTACTGCAAACTTTGCTATGCTGTGATAGCATTGTTTGAACTTTGAGAGCTGAGCTTCTTGTAAGTTGGTGAAAATAGGGGCTGAGTAGAGAGGTGTTTGCAGAGGTATGGAAGAGGCTAAGTGTTTTTTAGTTTGGTAAATGAGGAAGTTTTTGACTCTATATAAGGAACCCAATTTTTGATGAGTTTTCTTTAATATATTTTGGATGTGGTAGTCAAACACTAAGCTATTGTCTATGTAGATGCCAAGCAGCTTAAAATATGGGATGGTATTGATTTCAGTGTTATTTGCTGAGACAATATCAAAAGAAATTTTCTGGGCTAAGAGGTGTCTTGGGGTCAGTAGTATAGCATCTCAGGCAGTGCCTTGTGCTGGTACCATACTCCCTCAGCTCTTCAAGAGAAGAGTAAAAATAACACTTCAGTGTAATTAGCAATCCGCTTATTAATAACACATAACATTCTATATCAATCATCAAAGACACCTGCTCTTAGTAACCTCTTGACCCCCTATAATAACTTGAAACAGCTGCGCTCCGCCGAAAAGCTACAAGTCAACACAACTAGAATTACAAATTCTGCAGGTAACTGCCTTTTCTCCAACTCAGTAGGCAAAATATGGAATAACCTCCCCTCACACATTACCTCTCTAGACTCCTTTCATCTTTTTAAAAAACAACTTCTTGTACATCTGAACAACTTCTGGCTCTGCTCTTGTACCAATCCAGACTAATCTACCTTCTACTTTCTACTATCATACTTCCTTATTTCAAAACTGCAATCTTTCTCTGTGATCACAAATGACTGAATGATTGTACTGTTACTACTGTTCAAAAAAAAAAAAAAAGGTACAAACAATGTCTTTTACAAGTATGTATATACATATATATATACACTAATATGTATGCAAGGACCTGGAGGGAGTGTAGTTTTTAAAGAATTAATGCCTTTCTCAATAAGTAGATAGCACTATGTGTTTTCTTATTACTTGATCTAGACTAATATGTATGCATTGTTGCTCACTGTCTGTGTCACAGGCATTTATTGTAATTGTTTAATTTCTATAACCTTGTTTTAATCTGTGGAGCTTTTCTCCCCGGGCCTCCACTGAAAATGGAAATTATCCAGCTGGACTAGCCCGGTCAACAAATGTAAAATAAAAAATAAATAAAAAAAAAGTTAGATCCACCCAGCACTATTACTTCTACTAGTACACCAATTAGGTGGCCCGATGCATGGCATGCCTCCCTACCTCCTGCCCTACCCATTCAGGTCTAATCTCTATTCCCTGCCACAACAATTTTTTTCCACATTTTATTAAAAAAAATAATTTCTTCTTTTAGACTGTAGAAAATTGCTTGCTGCAGATGTAGCAAACAATTGTTAGCGTTTATACCCTGCCAGCATAGAGCATTACAGTGCTCAGGTTTTAGTTAAAAAAGTGATTTTCTTTTTTTTTTACTTTTAAACTGGTACAAACTGCTTCCTACTATGTAGAAAACAGTTGATCTGGTTTAAACCACACAAGCAAGTAGTGCTACAGTGCTCAGATTGCAATGCAAATTTCAAAACCAACTTTTAAAAGCTGCTATTGCATTAAAGAGAGATCTGGATTGGCTGATCGCGTTTCCCCCATCACTTTACACCAGGGGCAGTTACCCCGCTTACCCCACCTTAGCTACACTACTGCTTGGGGTAAGGGGAATAATTTTTCCTTTTTGGGGTAAAGAAAAAGTTGTGAGTCAGTTAGCTAGGCTTCAATGGATGAGAAGGATTCTAGAGTGATTTATGTTGTTAAGATTTTGGGAACTACATATAAAGGTGGAGTTGTGAGCATACTGAATTATTGTGGCATTTGGGAGGTTGTTAATGAAGGTGTTCAAAAGAATGATAAAAAGCATGGACCTTTGTGGGATGCCTTTGGAGACTAGGAGACAGAGAGACTAGTCCTTGTGCCAGTTTATGGTCTATGATCTGTTATCAAGATAGTTGTTAAACTATGTGATAGAGGTTTCATCAAATCCTAGAGTTGAGACTTTTTCTACAAGGATGGGATGTGGGACTGTGTAGAAGGCTTTGGAACGGAAAGGTCTAGAATGAGGGCAGATATTAAACTTCCTTCTTTCCTATGGCTATTTACAGTATTACTGAATTGCAGGAGAGCTGCAGTAGTGTTATGATGGGGGCAAAAGCCATGTTGGGAGGGGGAGAGAAGGTTGTTTTTGGTGGTGTGCTGGAAGAGCTGGGAATTAATCCATTTTTCAAGAATTATAGCTAAGAGTGTTGGGATAGCAAAAGAGCAGTAGCTACTAAATTCAATGTCATTTCCTCTTTGATGTAGTGGTAGGATATAGCTTGTTCCCCACAGTGTTGAGATGTATACTTCTATGACAGAATGGTGTATGAGTATGGAAATGGGGTAGGCATATGCCATTAAACTGTTTTTCCTTCAAAGTTTGCCATCATATAAACTTTTTTATGGAAATGGATTCATGACATCTGAGAATTACTGCTTGTCATTTGGTTTATTTTCTGTGTAAATGTTGCTACTCACATTTACACGGAGCGACTTTAGACCTCAGGCATTATTATTTTTTTATACTGTTTTTCTGAAACTTAAAAGAGAACATGTGGTTTGCTGAAGCCCTTATGACTTACGATTTCAAATTTAAGATAATTTCATTTATCAGGCTTATAGAAAAATAAACAAATGTCAACCAGTGTGCAGACTATCACATGCCTAGCCAATATCCCGACACTGACCGATGCTAAGAATTAAAACCTGTACCTTGTATTTGTGAGGTAAGGATCTTAAACTCTACAGCAATTCCCAATCCTTAGCTTCATATACAACATACATTTTGAAAATTATATTGAAATGCATCTATTTATTTACCATTAAGGACAATTACTGTCTTACTGCTTAAATGCAAACAACATTGATAGATATTAAAACTGGAGATGTATACTCCCATTGCTTAAATATAATTATCATTTATAAGTATTAAAGTGGCAGTGTGTACTTACCATTAGGGGGAGTTAGTGTCTTATTTTTTAAATGTCGAACACCACTATTAACTATTTCTGGTGTTAATATTTAACCAATAAGAACGTAACAACACTAATATATAAACATAATTTATAAGTATGAAAACAGAATCGAGTATTAGTCAATTTAGATGTGTTTGAATGAGCAAAGGTATTTAAGGTTGTGTTTACATGTGTATATTTGTCTTTTGACATATATGTTGAAGTTATTTGCATATTTATATATATTGTTTTTTTATATATTCACACATCTAAATTGACTAATACTTTAAAAGTGTTTTTATGCATTTAGGTTGTTGTTGCTTTAAACACTAATTGATAAATCTATGATGTCATTCTAACGGTTTATTTAAATCCCTTTACTTATTATTTATGTTGTCTGAAGAACGTTGCATATTTTTGCGTCCGAAAGTGCTTACAATAAATTTGTTTTCCTGGTTTACTCAAGGTTTGTTCTTTTTTAGAAGTTTGTTTTTCGTTTTTTGTTATTTATGCTGAATGTAACACCATTGGTTTTCAATGTGTATTTAAATAAAAAAAAAATTAAATGTTTAAACATCACAGCAAGTATTTGCTTAAAGTCAGATGACTGACTCCATTCCAACATGCAATGTAGCAAATGTTTGAAGTTTGTTGCTGGAGTATAAGCAGAAACTCTCATCAATGATGCTTTGCTATTGTGCCCCTGTCGCTTGATGTTCTGTTCATAATACATACTGCACATACATTTGAATGCCCAGCAGCAGTCTTTCTCTGCACAAACTCATTAGCGCATATAGGAGGCCTGCGATAGATGAGCTCATTTTTTTTGAACAGGAGGAGGTTTACTGTAGCTCTCCAATGCTCTTGATAACTCTGAGCTGAGCTGTCTCAAATGCTAAAGAATATCTCAGAATTTTTACAGGTTTTTATACTGTCTGTCCTAAAATATTTGATATTCTGTTAAATCACTGCGGATTATAATCAGTCAGTAATGTCAACTGTTAAAAGAGTTTTCAATTTATTAATCAGAAAATGCATACTAATGCAAAACCTATTGCTCTTCTAAGCTGTTTGAGTGAATTTGATTGATATTTAAAATATGTCTCTGATTTTGGGCGTTTGTGTTCCCATTATTTTTGGCTTTGTCTTGAATTTTTGAGCGACGAACTTGGAAGATGTGTACTTTATATGTTTGTTCTGTTCCTCATAAAATTTGAGGTTTCCTTTAACTTTTAATTTCATGCTTAATGTTCTTTAGAAAATGTATGCTAATACAAAAACATTCATAATAGTGTAAAATAGCAGGAGTCTGAGCCACTGCTTGATTTTTGTTCCAAGAGGTCAGGTGGTATTTTCATCATAACCATATGAGATGTGTATGTAGAGCTATAACTGCTGGGTGGGGGTGGGGCTGTCTGTGGGTGACATGTACTTATACTCTTATCTTTTGATCAGTTTAAACAGTCTGACTTTGCAGAAATAGTGTGCATTTCTGTGAACTAATTTGGAATACTTGGGAACTATGTAGTTGAGTGAAACAAATCTAAAATAGTTTATTCTTTCACTAAGTGGAAGATTTGCAACATTGTCTGGGACCCATGTAGCCTTCATCCTGTTCTTAAATACGATACTAATAAATTGAACCCCATAAGAGGGAAGCAATTCTGGGCACACCGCAGGTTCTAAGAAGAGCTCACTTGGATAATATTAAAGATTAAAAAATACTAATTTCATGAACTCTAATTTTGCCCTGACTTAGGAACGGGGTCCATTCTCATCATGGTGTTAGTAACTCAAAACACTTGGAGAAATTAAAGGGGTGAAACTAAACTTAACTATCAAAATTCTTATCAGAATGCTCAAAGGGGAGGAGAGATATTTCCTTCCAGTCATTATTTGACAGTTCTAAATATAGAAAACCGTAACCAAGCAGACATTGATGATGGTTACTAGATCATGTTTCTGTAATGTTACCTTTATGTTGTATGTGACAAGATATTCTCAACAGCAAGCGAGGAATTATTGTATAATTAGATATTTTACACAGCTTGTAGTGTTTGTAAGGATGTTATATGTTCTCTTTTGATATCCTTATATCTATTTTTTTAACTTGTACATGTAAATGGTTGTTCTTACAATATTTCAAATTAAAATAATGAAAGGTAATTTTGGACTGTATTTTGGAGATGATAGTATTCGCTGTGTGTGTGTGTGTGTGTGTGTGTGTGTGTGTGTGTGTGTGTGTGTGTGTGTGTGTGTGTGTGTGTGTGTGTGCGTGTGTGCGTGTGTGCTTGTGTGTGTGTGGCTAGAACAGTAAATAAAAATCTATCAGCATATTTTCTTAATTTCTTAACACAATACCTGACTACCAAATTAAACAGTAATTAAAGAGTCTAGCAGTTAGCCAGAAAATTCAGGCAGTGAGGTGTTAACAAGCTACTTCTTACAGTGCAGGGTTCGAGTCACTTCAGCCAGTGGTTCGGGGCAGTCATTTACATGGTGTCCTGAACTGAATGACTAATAACCATGTATATTCAGCTTGTGTCTGGCAAAGAAAACAGGGAATTGTCTTCGAATAATTAACAAGACAAGTCATTACACTTTGCTAAGAAGGTTTATAAAACTGAAATTGTTTGCAAGTGACCTATCCAGCTGCATAATATTGCAGTTTGAAACATCACAAAAATCATATAGAATTAAAATTAGGCATTAAATCTCATGCAGTTTAGAAAGATGAGTTGTTTTTCATGTTATATTATAATAAACTCATTATGTTTTAAAGATTCTTAGCATAACTGTCCAGAATGACTTGAAAAGAAGCATCAGTAAAAAATGAATACTACTTTATTTCTGAAGTGGATTGTTTATTTTATCTACTGTGCAATACATATTACTGGAGTTCTTTTGTTAGGCATTGTCAGAGTCAATATTCGGGTGATGATTTTAATCCTTTCTGTGAATGCTATTTATTGTAGACAGTGACACATGAAAAATCTAATTACTTTCAGGTTAGTCAAGCATTTGATATTTCTGACACAGTCTTTTACATGTCTTGACAGATGGCCATATCCATGTACATATTCACTTCATGGTAGTCTATCAGTCTTTGAATCTCATCCTATCAGAATCGTTACCCTTTAAATTTTAATAAAGCACACAAAAATCAGATACACATACTTCTCAGCATGAAAAGACTGCCCAGAATTATGTTGACATAAATGGGTCTCAAAGTGAATTGAAGCACATCACAATAATGCGATAGGTAGAAGGCGTATGTGTGTTTTTTATGCACATACAGCCACTGATATTCATTTTCTGTCTCATAATCTCCCCTTTTTCCTCTGCTGAATCAGAGACTAGAATTATAATTATTTGTTTCATAATTTCTCAGTATGTTGCCGGATGATTTATAATCAGTACACACATACACACACACACACACACACACACACACACACACACACACACACACACACACACACACACACACACACACACACACACACACACACACACACACACACACACACACACACTCACTCACACATACACGTTTCTCTATGCATATAAATGCATACATACAAATTTGTGACAACTATGTATGTATTGAACTTGTTTTAATAATTATAAATAAATATGTTGTCAAACATTCATGCACCAAAAACATTTATGTTAAAATCCCTTAACAATTTATTAAACTTTTGCCATGCAGGCCCTTTGTAGGTAATACTTACACTCCATGAAAAGAGATCCTTTAAGGCCTCAACTCCCTGAGACTCAATTCTTTGACAATGCCATAATTACCATTGAAAGGCACTGTCAGGGAATCATGCAGGCATAGAGTGCTATTTCTGCATGTCAGCCTCCCACTTCCTTATACTTCAAATATGAAGATGATTATATTTCTTAGGAGCGTGTTGGAGGTGCACCCCCACTGGGAGTGCAAGGAGGCTTGCTCCACCCTGTAAAATACACTGAAAAAGTTTTTTTTGGGGGGGGGGTATTTTGGGTGGGTTGACTTTTGGGGATCTGAGGCTTGGGGGATTATAGTATACCCATTCACAGTAGAAGCCTCTTTGCAGTGTAGCAATGATAAATTTGCTCTCTCAGCGCAGAGCACTGAAAGTCCACTATAAGACATGTGACAGCAAGCTAATAAACATAGCCCATCATGTATGACTGCTATTTTGCTATACTGCTAACTGTACAGCATTTGATAAATATGTTCTTTCATTTGATAACTAGATATAAGCCTATATAGTAAACTATTCACATTTCCTAGAGTATAGTTCCAGTAACAACAATGCACATATTTTCTGTAAAATACTTCTTCACAGAGAAACAAATAACAGTATACCTACATCATTTCACATGCAGCGACTTCAAATCAAGTTCAGATTCATGTTACAATATGAAGCAGGATGTGACTTTGCCTTAATCTTAGCATAGCATTTCTCAATATCTTGCATTTTAAAGATCATATTCTTTAAATGGCTATATGCATGCTCAGATTCAAATCTGAAGAGAAATGCTTTGGACTTTTAAAGACATTACTTTTAGGAATAATTTTATTGCTTTATAGAAAGCAATCAGGATGCATATGATCTGCAAAAATCTAATGTATCTGCATTTATCAAGCAATTGTAAAATATATAATGTTACCTTATATTTCTTATTGTTTCATATTTTTAAAAGGAATAATTGCTGAAACAGTGCTGTTTGCATTATTTGTGAATGGAAAGTATTTCTAAGAATGCAAATGAACAAGCCAGTTCCAGGTGACATAACAGTAACTCTCAAACTGTTTAATTTCTTTTTTTGCTGCTTTGCTGAAAAACATCATCTAGACATTATTAATACATTACTGTCACTGATGGTTTTATGTGTACTAGGTATGACTACATGCACATGTAAACATATTGTAGTTTAGTTACAAAGTCAATGCATTATGTTACAAAATGTCTTGACAATTTACTCAATTTTTTTTCTGGATCTCATTATAAGGGAAATGTTCAAAATCCTTATGTCATGGTCTTGATGCTTGACACAGAGAAGTATATCCCTTACTATGACTCAAAACCCAGGAAAAGTGTAGGAGTTGGAGTGATCCTCTGACACTGGCTCAGTCATTTTGGGGGAGGAGTTGTATTCCTCCCACTGTGGGAGTGACACTTGTGAGCCACTGTAGCCATATGCTCCATGTGAGAAGACATGCCGTGGGACAGTAAGCCTGCAGCAAAGAACAGTGTTGACTTGACAGGTATATTGGTGTTGGGTAAGTTTTCACCTGGGTGCGAGGCTAGCATAGCAGGTGCTGCACTTTACCTGACAACTAAATCAGAGAAGGTTTAAGAGCAGAATGTGAAATGACAGTTGCTTATTGTTGCATGCAGGTATAATTCACCCAGATACACAGAGTTTAAGAATTTAAGATTTGCCTGCAGGGAGAGACCTCCCACACATCACCTACAGGAGACATTACCTTTGTACCACGTTTTAGTTAACTATATTGCTTTCATGTGTTTTTCACATCATACAAGGCAGAAATAATAAATAAATCTTTTGGTCTGACAGCTGACTTAAGGTTGTGAGCTGTCATTTCTGTGGTACAATGCTTTATTCTTTCAGCCGTAATTTGCCCCATGTGAGACCTTTAGCAAGTCACTTAACCAAGCATTGCTGCCAGGCTACCCCTGAAAAGGCACTGAGTGTCCACTGGGTCTACCTGGTTAACAAACAGGATTATTAATTTGACTCTATACAGAATGAAAACTAGCAGTCCCAGAATCTAATCTCATTTGCCCTAGTGTGCTAGATTCAAAGAAGTGGGGAGGGGAGTAAATAGGTAATAGGAGGATGGTTCCTTGATCATTAAGAGCAAAAAATCATTACAATATTCTGTTGATCCAGAGCTAACAATTCCAGGTTTATAGAGGGTGGAAACATGAGTGAAAGGAAAGTGTTGGATTTACAATGTCATAATAATAATTTTAGAAATCGCTAGCTGCCTTGGTGATAATGTTGTTCTCGATAGCTGTGTGCATTCTTTGTCATTAGAAAAACATAATGAAGATTTATTAAAAATATAATGATGATTTGTTAGGTATAATTCCATTTTTTTCTGGGCACTGTTTTTTATTCATTCCATTGCATGCATTATAATATTTTGCTATTATTAAAGGTCTATATAATGACTGGAATAGAATTCTTCTTCAGACTGGAAGCCTTCAGCTTATGTTTAAAAGACTGTAACACCTGAGCATAAAGCCAAAAGAAGGACTCAGATCTACAAAACTGGGAATGCTGAATATAAACCACCTTTCATTTAATGCATGCTGTTTGTTTGGACCAGCTCACAATAGGTATACAAATAACCAAAAAAAAAAAAAAAAGAAAAAAAAAAGCAGCTTCAGAACTGAACTGTAATGAATATAGCATTGAGGATTGAGCTATCTGTCTTAATGTAGTAGGTTCAAAACAAATGAGGCATTTCTGCTGCTTTAACTACCCGATGAATTACGTTTAATGTGAGTTATTACATTGCAGTATAATAAAGGATTATCAGGCATCTGTTTTATGTACCTGATTGTCGCTGAAGCTCCTTGGTGAGTACTGTCCCTTCTGATAGGCACAGCATTTCGATTTGCTGTGTATAATGAGAAAAAGCTGTGTAAACCACCTTACTGTTAACAAAGCCTGCTAAAGTGCATTGTTAATCATTCGTGAAGGATTTGTTTAGAGCCCTCTTTCTGAGGCTCTCTTCACAAAATGGAAGTAATAGAGTTCAATGACTCTGGTTGTTGAGTTCCACTGACAAAGTTGTAAATGCATTCCATAATATAACATTGTAATCTCTAGTATGTGAAAATCTTACTGTAAAACAGTAAAGTTTTAGTGTAAATCAGATTATTAACATCCAATCCACATAAACATCCTTATTTACTTATTTATTTATTGACTGGATTGCTCCTGCTAGGTATGTGCCTATTACTAAGGAAACTTGAGGAAATCTCTATACAAATGAAGGAAATGTAGTCAGTATACTAGGAAAGTTTCCTATTTTTTCCAAAAGTTTCTGATAGTGAGCACCATAGGCCAGCATACATCTCAACTTCTTAATGCAAAAAATCTGGACAAAGCCAAACATAATGGGGGGGCAATGCCTCCAAAATAAGGACACATTTTAAATATTTATTTATTTATTGACATTTGTTAACCGGGTTAGTCCAACTGGACTTGTGACCCATTTTCAGTGAAGACCAGAGGAGAAAAGCTCCATTAATAGACTTTAACAGTACAATACAGTGGTAACAACTTTTGAGTTAAATACAGATATAAGAGGCAGAAAGAGATGTACATAAATTGTTATACAGGAAAAGGTCAGTATACAAAGTTGAAAGCACACATAGAGCAAAATCACACACAGGAAAGGTCTATATGCAAAATCACACATAATATTTTACATGTATATTTAAGTACAGTTTTTTTTTTTTTTTTTAGTCTTTGACTGAAATTAGTAAATGGTAGTTTACATGGAGTTGCAGACAGTAATGGAGTAAAATTCATGTGAAAGTAGTGAAAGGAGGCTAAGTAGGGTCATGACAGGTTCAAGTCTTGTAGTTGAGTAGATGAGTTTTTAGTTCATTTTTAAACTGAGTGGAGTGGGTAATGGAGCGTATGTCAAGGGGAAGTTTGTTCCAGGCATGAGCAACAATATATTTATATAACATTTTGCCTACAGATTTTTTTGGTTGGTAGATGTCCAGTAGCTGCAGGTTAGAAGTATGGAGGGTCCGAGATGGAGTATAGGTAGAGATTAAGGAAGAAAGAGATGGACAGAATGAGGGTTTGTAAAGAACAGAGTGTAGCATATGAAACTGAGATAGCAGAAGTTGTTGGGAGAGTTCAAGCCATTGGAGAGAGTTTAATGCAATACAGTGGTGTGAACTGTATGGTGAGTTAGTAATGAGTTTGTTCAGAGTGGTGGCCTGAATATTGGTAAGAAATGGAGTGGCATATAGGAGGGAGGGGAGGAGGAGTGCCTGTCCTAGGGTAAGTTTAGCATCTGGGGTTAGAAATGTTTTGTTCCGATACAGTAGGCCTCGTTTCTGGTATGTTTTTTTTTATACATTAGAGTATGTGCAGATTGAATTTTAGTTCATTATCAGCAATGACCCCTAGGAGTTTTGTGTGGTTATCAGGTTGGATAGTTGTGTTGTTGAAAGATTTAATGACAGAGATGGTTTTATGGTGAGTAAGAAAATGAGGAAGGAAGAGTAGGAGTTTAGTCTTTTTGGGGTTTAGGTTGAGTAGGTTGTCTGACAGCCATTGTTCAGTGGATAGAAAGGCTTGTTGGGTTAGGGTATGGAGCTTGGAGATGTTGTTTGAGATAGAGATAAATGTAGAGTCGTCAGCAGGATGTAAAAAGATAATTGGTAAAGACATTACATAGAAGGGGACCTAAGATGGAGCCTTGAGGTACACCTGCGGGGATGGGAAGGAAAGGTGAGGAGGATGAGAGCCATTTGACAGACTGTTGCTTATTAGTTAGGTAACTAGTGAACCAAGCAAGGGTGGAGGAGGATAGGTTAAGGTTGACAATTCTGGATAATAGTAGAGGATGAGAAACAGTATGGAAAGCTTTAGAGAGGTCAAGGAAGAGACAGGAAACACGTTTATTGTTGTCTAGGGCCTCAGCGATGGTATGAGTGAAGGAGAGGAGAGCAGTGGTAGTGCTGTGGTTGGGACGAAATCCATGTTGGGTGAGGGTGAGTAGGTTGTGCTGGAGGAGGTAGTTAAGAAGCTGTTTGTGAATATATTTCTCTAGTATCTTAGAGAGGGGGGACAGAAAGGCAACGGGTCAGTAGTTGGCAGGGTCAATTAAGTTTCCAACTTTCTGTAGAGGGATAGTGAAGAAAGATTTCCACAGGGTGGGAACAATTGGTTCAAGAATTGATCTATTTATTACTATATTTATAGGATAGGCAATAGATTCAGCAGCTAGTTTGAGGAAGGTAGGAGGTAGATTGCAGTGGAGGGAGAGCAGGGTTTGAGCTTAAGAAGTAGAGATTTGATGTAAGTAATAGGAACTGGCTGAAAGGAAAACAGAGTTGAGTTTGGAGTGTTGGGAGGGGTAGGTATTGAAGTGGAGTTTGGGTTAGATGGTATGAGATTCTAGATGGTATCAATAAAGTGTTTATTTAGGAGGGTAGCGGTTTCTTGTGGAGATGTGTTGGGCAAGGGGAGGGGTTAGAGGGACTGCCTGGATAGAGGATTTTATTCAGAGCAGACCAATATTTTCGAGGATTAGATTTGTTGTTAAGCTGAGCAGAGCTATAGTAGGACTTTTTGTCTTTTGTAGTTTGTTTTCTTTGCAAGGTTCCTTAGTTGTCTATATTTGAGAAGAAGTGGTAGTTCTTTTGTTTTAGTCCAGGCTTTCCAAGCACTGGCTCTTTGTTTCATAAGTGACTTTGTTTCTTTGGACAGCCATGGGCCATGAGTTGATTTAATTCTGATCTTCCTAGAGGGAGCTAGGGAGTCTAGAGTATTCAAGGAGATGTTATTGAACATACTTACAGTTTAATTGAGGGGGATTTATTTATGGATGGACCAGCCTATACTAGAGAGACTAGAGTTAAATTGAGAGATATCAAAAGTAGATAGTTTTTGACAATCCCTAATGAGGTGGGGTTTGATAGTTTGGAAGTAGTATCTTAAGACAGAGGTAGGGAGATGGTCACTAAGGGAGTCAGGTAGGGGGGTGGGACAGTGGTAATGGTGGGGGGAGTTGGTGAGAATCCAGTCAGTTGTGGAGCTGGAAGATGAAGTTTTGTGGAAGCGGGTGGGGGGATGAGATCAGTTGGTGGAAGCCATGTAGGTGGATACTGAGTTGAGGAGAATCAGTATGACATGTGATGGGCGTTACCGTGCCAATGGAGCATACCTCACATGACCCTTATCGGAGGCCAGGGACATGTGAAGATGGTATGACATGTGATGGGCATTACCGTGCCAATGGAGCATACCTCACATGACCCTTATCAGAGGCCAGGGACATGTGAAGATGTGGGGCATAGTCCTAAGAAGTATTAGGCCAGGGTCCTTGACTGAACTCTCATGGAGGTGGACAAATGCTTCAGCATGTCACAGTACGCTTGCCCTCTGGATGCAACCAAGTCAGTTCATGGAGGGTGGAAAATAGGGTAGGGCATAACTGAAAAATGCAGCAGTGAATAGTGAGACAACCAGACCCCCCCCCCTCGGTTGGCCTTAGCCTCTGAGCCAACCCATATGGAGAAGGTCTGAAGGGTATTGGACAAATATGATAATGAGGTTATGATCTTGTAGCACTTTGTATTGTGGTAGGATGCCATATGTTGAAGTATGGGAAACCAATAAAAAAGAAAAAATAAATGACCACTAAATTACAGTTGGGATAAAAGATGCCTAAAAGTGCAAAAGATGCCTAAAATGAATGATGATTAGAACTGACTCATGTATGTTATTTGGAATGCAAGGGAGAACAGTTAAGTGGACTCACTTGTAGTAGAAGGATAAGTAATGAATTTTAGCAATATACAAGAAGGACAGGCTGAAACAGTGCAGTATAAAGGACAACAAAAAAACAAGTGGAGAATATATATAATATAGGGCAAAGGGAGAATTAAAATAATAAAAAAATAAAAATTATTTTGATGATTTGCATAAGCTTTTAACAGATTTAAATACCATGAATAACAAAAGGTGGGGAAAGTCAGTAGTTGATTGAATAAAGAAGAAAGATGTTCACATTGTGGATTTACAAGATTGTGGGCTGAATTCATAAAGGTTATGTCAAAGTATACACAAGATAACCTTAACATCATGCTTTTAAAAGAAGACGTACAGCACTGTGATGACTGTCTCTATGGAAAGACTACATGCTAATGAGGCAGTTTGGGGGGAGGGCTATGCTAATTAACCATGTGATCTCCCCGTGGAAATGCATCTATGAAGGCATCTGCACTGCTGTGCTGATTAGCACAGCTGCTTCTTGTACCTAATAGTACTGAATACAGCCAAAAAGCTTATTTCATCCACCACTAAACAGGCAGTAGTTTAGTGCCAGGGTCAGTTAAGGAATTATGTGCATGAATGCATGCATTGTGCTGTATGTGTGAGTGTGTGTGTGTGTGTGTGTGTGTGTGTGTGTGTGTGTGTGTGTGTGTGTGTGTGTGTGTGTGTGTGTGTGTGTGTGTGTGTGTGTGTGTGTTTGTGTGTGTGTGTGTCTGCCTATGAGGTAGCACCGGGATGATATAGAGGGATTAAGTTAGGTATGTGTATTTGTGTGTGTGTGTGTGTGTGTGTGTGTGTGTGTGTGTGTGTGTGTGTGTGTGTGTGTGTGTGTGTGTGTGTGTGTGTATGTTAATGAGCAGTGCCTGCAACATTAGGTTGGGAGAACACACAGCATGGGGATCAGTGAAGAAATACTTGACACCAGAAATAACTTTTATTTCTCAGACCTTAATGGCACTTTTATAGTATGGGGATTGAGGAGAAACACTTGTCAGCAGAGATACCTGTTATTTTTTAGGCGTGAGCAGCACATAAAAGAGTAAGGATTGGGAGGGTGGGGGAGACACTTGACACCAGGGATACTCAGTATTGCTTACCTTAAAATGTATGGGTATGTGTTGTATGTGCATGTGTATGTTTTTTCTGGGTGCTTGCATGTGTGGGGAGTTACTAAGGAGTAAGGGGGTGCCTGCACTTACACCATGTGTCCACCACAGATAACTGCCATGGAAAGTGTTGATCTGCATTTTGCAGTAGTTAACTATGATTAATAGGCATGCTTATAAGCCAATAGTGATATCTGTGAAATGGGTGCATCAGGTAAACAGGGTCTTTTAACTGTGGTCCATATGGCCTGCAGTGGGCATAATAATGAATCCTCAAGTATAGGTTTCACAGGAAAAGAGAAATGACATTTTACTAACTACAGTTGATAAATAAAGTGATGAAACTTATAAACTATGCTTATATGCAAGTACATATGAGAAGAAGAGACGTTTCTGAAAACAACTAAAAGAAAAATGAAAAAAAAAATGCAGAATTGCTAGTTGTGGAAGATTTTAATTGTAATATCAGAATAATTAAGAAAACTGCCGAAGTTACTATATATTAAATGTGTTGCATGACCTGTATATTGTGAATGATGAAAAGCTACAGAAATGGATACTTTTCGACAGAAGCAAGGAACTGGCAGTAAGGAATCCAAAAACAGTAGCCTGAATTTCAGAGCATCTTGCTCGTGAATTATTATTTGGGGTAGACAGTGAGATGAGACTGGGCATATTTCGTATAATATTGAAGCAATGTTTCAGACAAAATATAGACCGCATTGAGAAAGATTATAGAAAGTTTAGGTGGATATTAGGATGTTTTAAAAAACGTGCCTTACGATAATTGGTTGGGATCACTGCAGGCACTGACTAAAGGACAAAATTAATAGAAACATTATGCAGATTTAATAAAATAAGAGAAAATAAGAGAAAAGTTTAGAGGAGATGTATGAAGCTTTTAAATGGACTGGTTAAATCAAATTGAAATAAAGTTTAAAAAAAGTTGAGAATAGGAGAGGAGAGAATTGATGCTGATTTCATCTAATGGATGGAAGTTTGAAGCTTAAAGATTTGAAGACCTAGTGTGCCATTTATTTATAGATAAGTAAGATACAGATGGAAGAAGTTAGAACTGAAAGAGGAGTAACAGTGGAAAAAATGTAGGCGACTATGAAGCAAAGTTTAGAAGAGAGTAGTATGGAGAATGGGAAAGGCTGTGAAACAGAGCAGCAGATGGAAGTTAGTTTACAAGGTATAAATTAGAGACAGTTGGCTGCAATGATGGAAATTTAGAATGAGTTAAAGTGTATTAAGGAGTAAAGGCCATCAATTTGTATCAGTTTCATTACTTGGGGTTGAAACAGATCTTTCTGCTGCAGGAGTAGAGGGTCATTGTAATGATGACTGGGCTGCTTACTTCCTTAGGATTCACTGTTCTGTAGGCAATGAATGTCTGCAGACTTTAGTGAGTTATGGATCTGACCCTCGGATCTGACTTGGCCACATCTTTTAGACTTGGATCCTAGTCTTGAGCTCCTTTCTCTACCCATAATGCCCTATACTCTCTGTAGCTTCCTCGGATGTCATTTGTCCCATAGCTGGTATGACACAGATTCCTAGTCTTGAGAGAGTTTTCAGTGCTTATGACAAGTAAAACTTTTATTCTGCCTTTATTTCATTCTTATTCAGTTGAATTACCGTTCTTACTACCTATATTCTCCTCCCTTCCTTCAGAGACTTTGCTGGCATTAGGGATTGTGTTTTTGCCACTGCACCCTTCCTTCTGTTTCTTTTCCCGACTGGTTGGCATCTCTGCTATCCATTTTTCTGCTACTTAAAAAAAAGTATGTGTTTAATATTTTTATATAGTCTTTCCCTAGTGATGATTTTTTCTTTCTGTTAGTGAACAGGATTTAGTGCATTCTCTCCTTACTGTTGCTTGATCTTTGGTGTGCTATGCTTTTCTTGCTCGTCTGGAATGATTTTGAAATGAAATTCCTTTCTTGGAAAACCATCTTTTTGGTAGCTGTCACATCAGCAAGAAGAATTTCAAAACTTCAGGCCTTATCTTTGAAAACACCTTATATTAATTTTCATAAAGGCAGAGTATCTCTGTGTACCAACACATCTTTTATGCCTATGATAGCCACAGAGGCTAATGTAAACCAATCTATGCAGTTGCAAGTCATCTTTCCAAATTTTTCTAACAAGGGCAAAAATATTTTGCATCTGCTTGATGTTCATAAACAACTACATTTCTACCTTCACAGAACAAAACAGTGTAGAAAGTTTGACCAACTATTTGTTTCTTTCTCACCAAATCGTCTAGGTCAAGCAGTCTCCAGTCACATTGGCTAAATGGATTACTGAATGTATTTCACTAATTTATGGAAAGAAATGATTGAACTTGCCTTGCCCTCCTAAAGCTCGTTTTACCAGATCTATGGCTACATCAACTATTTCTCCTCCAGAATCTCGACTGATGATATTTGTGCTGTAGCAACTTGCCAAAGACTCATACCTTTGTGACTCATTATAAATTGGACATTGTATCCAGAAGTAGAGCTTCTTTTTGTTTGACAGTGCTCTGGCATATCCTTCTTTGACGCAACCAGAGAATAAAGTAGCTGGGGACTCTGACTCTGTAGTGAGGAAGAATGAAAAGGACACCAGATTTAGAAGTTATGTACTTGCCATAACTTGGCATCTGTGTTATCCATTTCCATTCTTGCACACCTTCCCTCCCAGCTATCCGCCAGTCTGTTGGTTCCTAGACGGCCTATTGAATTTACAGAAACCTTTGAGTTCCTTGTTTGAGCCTTTGATTTTGTTCTGTCTATACTGTCTCTTTTTTCAGTAGGCAATAAGGCAGCAAACTCAATCTGAGGAAGCTACACAGAGTGCAGGGCATTATGGGTAGAGAGAGGAGCTTGAGATTGGTAACCCGATAGTGAAGAAGAATGAAAATGGACAACACAGATGCCAAGTCACGGTAAGTACATAACTTCTAATTTCATCTGATGGGGCCTTTATTTCCTCATGAGTACAATCTGTAGTGCCCAGCATTTCAGGGAAGTGGGAAGTGGGAATTATTATAAAAGGATTGTATAGTGGTGAATCTCAGTTCTACTATTTTGGGAGAACAGATGTGTTCAGCCCCACTTGGCCATAGTTACTGTAGAATGGCTTGAGTATTGTACAGATGAACACTTGTGATATACCCTAAATGTCCCCTCTTTGCATCTAGATGGTCTCTGTAGCATACACATACCTGATATGGGAAGTCCCTACATTCCTCCAGTTCCTGTGTGTCAGTTACATATGTCATCCAACGCACATTGTCTCTGTCCAATCAAAAGCAGTCATGGCATTTTTAATCAGTCAACTGGTGTGATGTTTGCATTTGCTGTTACAACTTTCACTGGAATCAGTTGCCACCACACACAGAATGGGATTGAGGTTAAATGTGGCCCTAGGCAGGCTAATGGACTGAGGCCGCCCCTAGCCATATAAATATTACATTACTTGACTGTCTCTCCTCAATTGCCATAATGCCATAGTATGCACAGTTAGTATGCCTTCTATTTTCTTCTTTGTTGGTACAATGATCACAAAGATTAGAATTTAATTACAATGTTTATTTCATATTACATGGCAAAAACACCAACAGCCCACTGCAAAACAAAACAAAAAGCTATCATACTGAAAACAGACTTAGCATGAGCAACAGTAAACTTCTCTTTCCTTAAAATAAAAAAACAAAAAATCTAGTTGTCTTAAAATTTCATTGATGAGCGCAGTCACAATAATTTCCAAAAATCATGAAACCCGAGTTATGTTCCAAAGCAACAAGCCTATATTCATAACAGACAAGCAATCCTAAGTAACAAAAACTCAGAAATATTTTAACAATGTTAAACATATCAGCTTTTATATACTTAGAAGTAGGTGTGGAAAATATACATATTGTTTAATTTTAAGCCAACTTATTCATGACAAACAATATAAACTTGGCCGTAAAAGTGCATTTTAGAACAGAAAGTACCCACTACCACACATTGATTTTAAAGTTGTTTTAGCTTAAATTGTAATCCTGAAAGTTTATCTGACACAAAGGAAGAGTTGGACTGGAGGTAATATGTTTGGCAGATTAGATTAGATGCATGTTACCCTCCAGGCCTAAATGATAAAGAGAATTTTAAAGTGTTTTAAAAAGAAAGATAATTAAGCATTAATTGAAGTCTAATTAAGTTAATTGTATAAATATGGTGTTTGATTTTTGTTTTATTCATCCTGAAGTAGTCTTGTAAAGAGATTACTGGATGTTGATATATTTGATGTTGAAACAAAATGCTTTGGATTTTATTCAAGCCAGTTTTATTTTATGTGTTGTAGTTTATACACCTTTGTTTTCTGTTTTTTTTTTTTTTTTTTTTTCCAGCCAACTAATGCAATCAGGTACATTAGGTCTTTGAAAAGAATTAAAATCAAGAAAAAACAGATAGCTATTTAACCATAAAAATTATTAAACTAGAACACCATAAATATAAAAAATGCATCTTTCTAATACTATAAAGTAAATATCCATCCATGTATATTAGGTAGCAACAGCTCAGCAAAAATGTCCATGCTTAGCAACAAAAAAAAAAAAAAAAACTGTCATGACCGTTTTCATGTTTGTGGCCCCAAAACATGTTTATACAGTACAATGAAAACTAGTAGCAAAAACACACAAAAGTACAGAAAACAGAGGATGAAGCAAACTAGTAATCTATAAATGTGTGCAGGTATGTTTATGAGTGTGCATGAATGTCCACTGGTATGGTAAATGGGAGAATTATACCAATATTGCATAGTAATAGAGGCATGAAAAATGTGTGTTTTGAATTTACCATTTAAATCACTGGTGTGATGCAAGAGTGTACCAAAATTAAGCCAATCAGAATTGAGATTAAAGTAACATATATATATATATATATATATATATATATATATATATATATATATATATATATATCTTATTTATACAGATTCTACTTATGTTTATTATTATTTAGTATATTTTTAATACATAAAAATATTCCTCAAAAATTTCCCTAAAACCCTTTACAGTTTATGTGGCAGCTTACATAAATTCAACACACTCTGAATTGAGCAGTACTAGGTATGTGCTGGTTTTCTGAATGCATTTAATTTCAACTGCCAGCATAATTCTTTTTTCACCAACACACCATTAACATCCCCTTCAAGCTCATCCATCTCCACACAGTCCAGAATGATATATTTGAAACCAGAATGTCTGGGGTGTTCTAATATGTGTTTGGATAAGGTGTTCCTCTGACATTTATGTCTAATGTCAGAAAGATGACCTGAAATCCTCCTTTTCAGTTTATTCATAGTCTTACCCACATAAAATGCAGGGCAGTCAGTACTCATGGCCATATATACAACTTTTCAGTATTACAGTTACCACCCACTGAAGAGTTCACCATCCTTTTATGATAGGGCCACTCAAATGAGTCACACTCCATCAAGTATTTATAGAAAGTACAGCTAGGTGGCGCACAGATTGTAGCGCTCATGTCATTCTGGTGTTCCTTATTTTTCTTTTCCACAGACCTACATATGCTTCTGCTCTTTTTATACACGAAAGTAGGGTGATCTCCTGAAACTCTTACAAGCTGCTGATAGTCAGTGAGGATGGCCCAGCGGCTTTAGTTGTATCGATATCCCAGGTGTTAAGTTAGAATGCAACTGTCCTTACTTTTTTCTTTTTTTTTTTATGGGTTAGGATGTCCTTGTTGCATAATTTCACTAAAAGGCCTAATCCACATATCGTCATCGTTAGTTTTAGAATCTCTAATAGGATTGAGGATCGTATGTAACATGTTTGATTCATATCCTCTGGTTAAGAAACCATTTTCATAATCATTCATATTTTTGAGAAAAGGGGCCAAATCGGTGGTACTGCATGCTAATCTGTAGCTTTGTGATTGCATTACACTGCGCTTAATTTTTACTGGATGCATATTGTCTCATAAGTTCATAGGTTCATAGGTAGGTACTAGGCTATCTGCCCGAGGGCATTTATAAGCCTAGCCAGTGTGTGTCAGCTTTTGCCACCCCATTGATTAATTAACTGAGCCTCTGTCAAGAAGAGCCAATGAAGTTTCTGTTACCCATCCACTCGTCAAGGTTTCTCTTGAAGAGTGTTAGTGAGGGGCTCTGCCTAATGTAGTTAGACATTTTGTTCCAAAGCATGAGGAGTCTCTGTGACAGGAATCTATCCCTCCAGCATGTTCTATTTATTGTTGTGGCGAGGTTTAGCTCACTAGAGCGAGTGGCTCACAGTGACTTGGACTTCTTTAGGTGGAGAATGTCCATCAATTCTGTGTTGGACATGGCTTTGTAAGTCAGGCAGAGATCACCTCTGAGTAAGCAATATGCGACTGAGTACAGCCTGAGTTTTTCCAGTCGGGCTGCATAGGACATATGTTTGAGGCCAGTAATCCTCTTGGTGAGGTACTTTTGTGGTCTTTCCAGCTGTTGGAAGTGTCTTGTAAGGTACATCCCAAATGGGGCATTGTACTCTATGATGGGTCTGATGAGTGACAAGTAGAGGGGCACTATAACCTCTTTATTTCTAGATGTGAACCCTTTAGTAATTAGATGGGCTACATAGAAGGATTTCCTAACTACTTTGGCAATATGATTGTCAAATGGAGAGATTACTATCTACCTGGGTCCCTAGATCTCTTATTACCTCTTCTGTATTAAGGGAGCTGCCACCTATGTGGTAATTCATGGGTGTTTTGTTTTTTCCCAAATGGGATGACTATGCATTTTTTTTGCATTTAGCTTGAGACCATGATTTTGACACCAGGTGCCTGTCTCAGTAAAGCCCTTTTGGAGAATGTCTGTGTCAGCCAGAGAGTCAAGTATGGCTCCCAGTTTGCAGTCATCGGCAAACTTGGTTAGCCATAGTCCTCCTGTGTTTGCTTGTACTTCTGAGAAGTATATACCGAACAGTAGGGGTCCCATGATCGAGCCTTGTGGGACACCACTTGTGACTGGTTTAAGAGTCGGACCTGGAGCCCACTATTCTTACCGTGTGAGTTCTGTCTGTAAGCCAGTTGGCAACCCATGTCGTGATGTAGGGGTTTATGTTCAGGCTGGTGAGTTTTTCTATAATTCCAGAGTGGGGAATGGTGTTAAAAGCCTTGGCAAGGTCAATGTAGGCTGTGTGAACTACCTTCCCCTCATCTATGGCCTTGGTGACTGTCTCGAAGAAGTCAACCAGGTTTAGTAGGCATGATCTTCCCTTAACAAAGCCGAACTGGGTCGGGTCAAGTGTTTGGAGGTTCCCAATATCTTTGTTAATGAGCTCCATGATGATGCCCTCCATAGCTTTGCAGACCAGGCTAGTCAGGCTTATGGGGCGATAGTTACCAGGGTCAGTTGTGGCCCCTCCTTTGTGGAGCAGAATAACCATTGCTGTGCACCATTCTATGGGCACATAGACTGTGGAGAGGCTGAGGTTGAACAGTGTGTTTAGGTGGGGGGTTATTTCATTCTGTAGTTCGTGCAAGATGCAGCCTGGGACACCATCTGGCCCCACTGACACTGTACTTTTGGCTTTTGAAAGGACTGTTTTCACCTGTGCATCTGTAATTTCTGGACACTATACCTTTCTGGTATTGTTGTGGGCCCTTTTGGGGGTGAGGGGGGTGACGTTTGCACTGAATCTATCTGCCAGGATGTTAACAATATCAGAGGGTTCAGTATATTTTGTGCTATTTTGCACTAGCTCAGAGCATATCTGTGAGTTGCCACTTAGATTCTTGACATAGCTAAAGAAGGCCTTGTCGTTATCTTTCAAATCCTTGGCTATTTGTCTTTCGAATAAACAACACAAGCCTTGAAAATGGTTTGAAACAGGTAAACAAAAAACTTCCCAAACACTGTCTTCCAACACCACGTGAAAAATCCACTACGAAACCTGCGTTTGAAATATTTATTTAAGCTTCTCTTTAAACATGCACTTTTCATCAGATTTAAGTATCCAACTTCATCAGAAACAAAACTTTAAGTTAATAATCTACTAGAGCATTTTATAGCAGCCAAATCTCATTTAAATCACTTTGAAATCAAGCAGCACTACACATGTACTACGCAGGGAGCTCACCCTACTGGTGAGACTTGCAACTACTAGTTAATTCTTTCGAAGTTAGCCTTGGAGGATTTTATGAGGGACCTTAGTTTCTTACTGATACTGATCAGGGATGTCTTTCCTTCTTGGGATT
Source organism: Protopterus annectens (assembly GCF_019279795.1). Taxonomy (NCBI): domain Eukaryota; kingdom Metazoa; phylum Chordata; order Ceratodontiformes; family Protopteridae; genus Protopterus; species Protopterus annectens. Next base: position 1,278,592,839 of record NC_056733.1, read on the forward strand.
TGCTTTTTTTCTGAACTAGTTTCCTCCTTCTATTGTATAGCCTGTTTATGGCAGGGATCCACCAGACTGTTTTCCTTCTCTTAGGGGAGTGAGTCTTGGTTTTGCTAGGGATGGCATGATCCATGCATCCTTGTAGGTGCTCATAGAGTGCATTTGTAAAGGTTCCTGAATCTTGGACACTGTTATCCTTTAGCGTGGGAGCTGTGAAACTTACCACCTCTGTCTTAAGTTTGCTATAGAAAAGTTTTTCACTGTAGTTTCTTGGGTTGGAGGTGGTGGTATGGTGTGGACATCCAGAGTGATTAGTTTATGGTCTGATCTAACCAGTGACGGGTTGACCTCCGGTGTGAACACCTGTCGCCCATGTTGGTGATGACCAAGTCCAATATGTTTTCACCTCTGGTAGGGGAGTTTACCAGCTGAACCAGGGCATTTGAGTTGATAAATTCCAGGAAGCGCTGGACCTGAGAGGTTGTACTTGAGTAGTTTTCACAGTTAATGTTAGGGTAATTTAAATCACCAAATATCAGGGTGTTCGGCAGGACCTTCATGTTTTCCAGTATCTCCAGAAAGGCAGAGTGGTGGTCTTGGGTCATGGAGGGTGATCTTTAGCAAGCCACAATTTGCATTTCAGATTTGCCTGATGTTAGTTGCACATGGATGATCTCGGAGGTATCATGCTGTGCCACTAACCTGGAGGTGTAGGTATCCTTGATTACTATGGATACACGCCCTTCTTTTGTGTTTCGGTCCATGTTCTGTGGCCGAAGTGTGTGGTATGAGTTGTAACCCGATAGTGCTTGGGTGCTCTGTGGAGTCTTGAACCAGGTTTCAGTTACTGCAGAGAGGTCGACGTTCTCCGTACTGAGGAGTGCTTCAAGCTCATGGATTTTGAGATTTAAACTCCTGCCGTTGAGTAGCATAACCCTCATTTTTTATTTGTGCTGTTTACAGAGGTGGGTTTAACTTTTCAGCCTTGCCTAAAAAGGCACTATGAGGGCAGCAAGAGCCTTGGCCAGTATTTGAAAGCCAAGGGGTGACAGGTGCAAGTCATCTCTTGTGAAGCATCGAGGCTTGTTGAGCATGTCTTCCCAGGCTGACAGACACTGGATCCCCTTTGAATGACACCAAAAGCTTAGCCAATTGTTGAAACTGATAATTTTTTTTTTATACTGTGGTATCATTCTTGGTGAAGGCAGGATGCTACTCAGGGTCAGGGTCATACCCGCCTGGGCTACATGATCACAGTGCTCTTCCACGTCTCTTTTCATGTAGTCCATGGAGGTACCTCTCAGGTCATTCACACCAACATGAGCAATGACAGAGTCATATTTGTACTTGTTCTGGAGTGACCTGAGTGCTTGTGTTATGTGGCGGATTCTGGCTCCCGACAGGCAGCTAACAGTAACCTTCTCCTTGTCCAGCCTAGTGAGTGGGACGTCAGTGTGCCTGACTATAGAGTTGCCTATTACTAGTGTGTTAGGTATGTTATTTCGCCTTAAGGGCTGTGATTGTGCGGCACACTGATTTTGTGTTTTATATGTTGTCTGGTTTGTGACGGGAGGTGCAGGTTTTTTGAGTGTCTGCTTTGGAGGTCTGTGATGCTTTTGCAGGTTTTTATTTAGAGTCTCCGAGTATGATTTTGTGTATTTATGTGTATTTTTTGCCAGTGCTGGTTTAGTATGTCTGTGTGAGGCTGGAGGTGTGGTGCAAGTGTTAACCTTCTCCTCATGATTGCCTGTTCCAGTCTTGGGTGGAGAGAGCTTAGCCTCCAGTTTAGCTATATAATTGCATCTCTTGCATATATTACTGTTTTGTGGAAGGTGGAGAGGGTTGTCTGTGTACATGAGGCAGTTGTAACATTACCTCAGGATACCCAGGTTCACCAGCTGGACTGGAGAGTATACCTGAAATTGCCCTTTGGTCATGCCTGAATAGTAGGGTGAGCTGCTTAGTCACTTGGTTGGTGAGGGGTGAATAATGAGCCTTGCCCTGCTGGGCAATTAAGTGTCGGGGTACATTAGTGGTTGCTATTAGGTCTGAGCAAGTGCTGGACTGTAGGTTGCATTTTAAGTGCTCAGGTTGAGAGTTAGACTGCTTTCAAGAGAAAAACTGAAGAGGAGACCTGGTGGAGTCATGATAAATTTAGCCCTAGCTAATCAGTGCTGCCCAGACGTGCAAAATGGTGCAAACGCGGTTTTTACAGCAGGGAAATGAAAGAGATAGAAATTAGCCCAAAATGGCCTATAAACTACTAACTTCTAGGCTGGAACCACTCCTTCGGGGACAGATGGCTGCTCAAAGCTCCCTCTCTCACAGGTGAATAGAGAAACCTCCCTCTATCCAAGTAAGGTATGGGCAACTCAGAAAATTGTAACACAGCCCTAAATTCAACACTAGCCTGAAAACTTGACTGTACTAGCTTAGAAAGGTGGGAAACAAGGAAATTTGTCTTTGAAAAGATAAGGCAAAAACAGTAACAAAAATACACTTAAACAGCTTTAGATGACTACAAGCAATCAGAAAAGGCTTTTAAACAAATTACCCAATTAACCAATAAAAAAATCTCAGAACTGAGCCCTGTTCCTGTAGTCTTCAATCAGACAAGTTCTAACTGCACACTCTTGCCACTGGGGTGCAGAAGAACCTTCTCCAAAAAAGAAGGCCTGGATTAGTGTTCAAGTTATACAAACAAAGCTAGATTCAGCAGGCCTGGATCTAGTCTATGCTACAGCAAACAAGGTGCACCAATTTCAGTAAGAAGCAGTTCAAATATGCAGACACTATAAGCCTTTAGCCAGAAATTCCCAGCTCAGAAGGGTAGAGTTCAGCCTCTCCTCCCACAAGAGTGCAGACCACAAACCTTCTTAATGTAAAATAATTGGCCTGAAGCCCAAGCGCTTAAACCAGAACTAATACACTTTTAGAATAACAGATACTGAGCCTTTAATCAGCAGTTCCCAACTTAGAAGGATGTAAACTACCTGTCCTTCCACAACAGTGCAGACCACAAACCTTCTTAATGTAAAACAACTGGTCTGAAACCCAAGTGCTTAAACCAAAAGGCTTAGAATGATAGTTATACCAAGCAGTAATAAATACAACTGAGTACTTTTAAGATGACGCAAAAGCAAAATAAAGTAGGAAGAAACACAAATACAGTAAAAGCAGATGAAAAAAGTGCAATTTTTTTTTTTGAGTGAGCAAATGAGATGGGCCTAGGAGGAGTATCCAAATGCAAATTTACAAGAGGGGCAGACAGTTTCAAAGCCACCAAGATTAACATCAAAACAAATGCAGGGAGGGTGTGTGGGAAACTAACTGAAAAAATAGAGCCACAACTTCCAGCTAGATAGTATTCAATGAAACACAAATAAATCAATTTAAATGCTGCATTATGTGAAAAAAGTGCAGATAAAGATTTACTTAAATTCACTTATATGTCCAGTTGATTGCATGTAGGTCTTAGCTGGCTAAAGTTCAGAGTTTAAGCATAAAATAATCCAAAATGTACCACTTATATAAGGCAGAAACTGAATAACAATGAAGTGAACTACCCCCACTTAACACTGGAAATAAGTAGTTTGCTCTTGTTGGTTTCCTGTATAAGTTACTAATTAATTTTCCTCTGTCAGTATCAATACTGATAGTCATATCAAGGAACTGCACTGACTGAGCTGCTGGAAGCTGTGAATTTCAGGAAGGAGGTGGAGTTATTGATGTAATGGATAAACTCAGTAAGTTTAGATTTCTCACTTTGCCAGACTACGAATACATAGTCAATAAAGCAAAGGTAGCTGGTCATACAACTCCAATATTCACAGAGCAGTACAAATTCCTCATCCCAGTTACCTAAGGCTACACTGGCCAGGCTAGGGGTCATAGCCACACCCATGGCTATTCCCCTCATCTGTTTGTAAACCTGGCTAAACACCAAGTTTAATAACTTTTCCAAATGTTCAGTTTACCCTTGTGTAGCATTGTTATTTCTGCTATAAGCCTCTGTACCTGCTTCAATACAGTACATGTGTGGTAACGCAGTGTATAGGGCTTCAACATCAATAGTTACCAAAGCGCTTTATTCATTCACATACAATTCTTTTATTTTTCTTAAAAAAATAAAGTGAATCCAAAATAAAAGATAAGTTCTCTTCAGCAAGAGGCTGAAGAATAAAATCTAAGTATATGGCATTGGCCTCTGATGTGGAACCTCCACTTGCAATAACAGGTCTGTAAGGTGGATTTTCCCTATTTTTATGAGATTTGGGAATCCTGAGTAAAAAGGTAACTTAGGGTGAGGGATGTTCAAATACTCAAAAAAGTGTTCACTAATAATTTCTTCATTAACCATTGTGGTTAGCTTATCTTTTCCATTCTATTTATGAAGTTTTAACCTTCTCAAAATCATGTTTAGAAAATTCAGGTGTGTTTAGCACATTCTCTGTTTTCATTATATAGCTGTCAGTGCCTGTAACAAGTATGCCCCCACCCTTGTCAGCCTTCATAACATGTGTAGTTCTATCATTGCTCAAATTCTTAAGTGCTAATAAAACTTACATTTTTGTTGTTTTTTGAGAGCCTTTCTTATGTCGAGCTGGCATTTTGTCTTGAAAACTACAAGTGTGGGATGCAGTAGAGGGCAAAAACTACTAAGTCTTTTAATTTTTTTCTTCTGTGGGTTTACCTTCCTCCGTTTTATTTTTTTAGTGAAATACAAGTTTCAAATTAAATTTTCTCATATACATTTTTAAGTTAAAACAATACATATATTTTCCATACCTACTTCTAAGTATAGAAAAGCTGATATGTTTAACATTGTTAAAATCTTTCTGATTTCTTTTGTTACTGAGGATTATTTGTTTGGGATGAATAAATGCTTGTTGCTTTGGAACACTACCTGGGTTTAATATTTTTTGGAAATTATTGTGACTGAGCTCATCAACAAAGTTTTAAGACCTCTAGTTTTTCTGTTTTATTTTTTCCTCAACACTCGTAGTGGTGAGGATGGAACTAGACAGATTCCTGTGCGTTTTCTTTCTTTCTTTATTTCCTTAAAACTTACATTGCAAGTGAATGTAGTAACATATTAAACCACAAAATATTTGGTGGGATTTATAGCCAAATATTATGCAGTGATGCATGAATTAGGAGCTATGTGATTGATTCAAAAGATGCTGTGCAATGCATTGTTTAACAGCCTGCTAAATGTAAGCTTCCCTTTTTAGGGGCAGCCAGGAGCATAAATGTTTGGTGGAGTAACTTGGCCAAATTCCTATAGAAGACAAATGGAGGATGAGGGAATCAAACTTTTCTTTACAGGAAGCAGCTCATAGTCTTACTCATCTGAACTAAGTACTAGAAAAATTGTTGTAGCCCTTAATAATGCAGTTCACATCTGGTTGCACTCAAAACACAAGATAAATTAAAATTGCATTCAGTGGTTAAATGGTAACATTAAATTCATAGACTTCATGCTGTGTAGTGTATTCACAACCAGATAATAAACCCTTTATGAATAGTTAACAAAACAAGCAAACCAATGATTCTGTCCAAAGAACATGATTCTTATAATGCTTCTTCTATTTTCTACAATTTACTTCTTCCTTTGCACTACAACTGGTTTGGTATTAAGGAGCAATACTTGTGTACACCATACACACACACATGCACACACGCACACGCGCACGCGTGCACAGACACACACACACACACACACACACACACACACACACACACACACACACACACACACACATGTATTGTAGTTTGTATAACATACTGGAGGCACTTTCTTAATTTAAGTATAGTTTACTGACACTGGAATGTAAAATCAAATTTCACTTCCAACTTAAATAGATAATGAGCATTCTTAATACAAAATTCTTGTCAACTTTCTGTTCCACTCTGTGTTTTCTAATCAATTTCCAAAGTTTCTCTTTGGAACACAACAATCCTTGCAATTTACAGACTTGGCATTGTAGTTTAGGCCAAAATGCCATACAATGCCCAGGTATGTCCAAAATCTATAGAACTACCAGATATTTTTGATTTTTTGAGGTACTTCTAGAGCTTCTTCTGATCAGTGTGTCTGGAAAAGAGTCTTCATTCTTGATCTCAAAATTCCTCTCCAGGACAGGAAAATGTTACTGATCACTATTATTACAATCTCTACTTTTAACAGCAGTTTTTTTCTGCTGATTCACATTTGACTGAACTATAAAAGGTTTCACTACTGTAATACAGTTATACATGGATAATACATGCTGCAGTCAATTTCTTAGTGTAATGCATAACACATATAAGTATATGCATATGTGTATGTTTGGGTGCAATTGTGTGCGTGCATGTGTGTGTATGTATGCGTGTGTGCATGTGTCCGTGCATGTGCGTGAATGTGCGTGTGTGTATGTGTGTGTGTGTGTGTGTGTGTGTGTGTGTGTGTGTGTGTGTGTGTGTGTGTGTGTGTGTGTGTGTGTGTGTGTACAGCTCTTTTATAGGCTAAATATCCACTCTACCATAATGCTCTCTTTCCTAGCATAGGACCTTGATATTCAATAAAGAAAGACAAGTTAATGTATATACAGAAGAGTTTCAACTACAGTTGAACCAACACAGATCTGAATAACATTTTTGTTAAAGTATGCATAGCAGCTTTGTTGCCTGATTTAAAAAAAATCTTTTTAGTTACATAAATCTTTTTAGCTACGTAAATCTTCCTGCCACATGACTGCCGTAAACCAAATGGACATCAGTTCTAAAACAGTGATGTCTATTTTTCCTTTCATAGGTTCATAGGTGTGTACTAGGCTAATGACCCTGGGGCCTTTACAAGCCTAGCCATAGGATTACCCTGGCATAGTGCCACTCGACCGTAGTTCTCAGTGCCTATGTTGAGGAGAGTCAATGGAGTTATCCCTGGGGTGAATTTTCTGTTTCCCATCCACTCATCAAGATATCTCTTGAAGAGGATCAGCGAGGTATTCTGATTGACATGTATGCAAAATCTGTTCCATAGCATGGGCAGTCTTTGGGTTATGAACCTGTCCCTCCAGTATGTTCTGTTAATTGTGGTAATGAGGTTGAGGTCCCTGGATCATGTGGTGCGGTGCCATTGGGATTTCTTTATTTGTAGCATTTCTAACAGAGCTGGGTAAGACATGGGTTTATAAGTCAAGCAGAGATCACCTTTAAGTAGGCAATATGAAACAGACAATAGTTGGAAATTTTTGAGTCTGTCCATATAGGACAAATATTTAAGGCCTAGGATCCTCCTTGTGAGGTACTTTTGTGGCATCTCCAGTTGTTGCAGGTGTCCAGTGAGGCACATGCCAAATGGGGCATTGTACTCACTGATTGGCCTAATGAGGGAAGAGCAGAGGGAGACAATGACCTCTTTCTTCTTGGATACAAAACCCTTAGTAATGAGATGTGCCACATAGAAGGACTTTCTGACCATAGTGGCAATGTGGTGCTCAAAAGAGAGGTTACTGTCTGCCTGTATTCCCAGATCTCTTATAACGTCTTCTGTGTTCAGTGGACTACCATCAATGTGGTAATTCATGAGAACCAGGTTTTTCCCAAAGGGGATGACGACACATTTTTTGGCATTGAGCTTAAGGCCATGGTTCTGACACCAGTCGTTGGTCTCAGTGAGGCCATTCTGTAGGATGTCAATATCACTTGGGGAGTTAATAATAGCCCCCAACTTGCAATCATTTGCAAACTTTGTCAGCCAGAGTCCCTTCATTTTGGCCTGGACTTCAGAGAAGTAGATACCAAACAGAAGAGGAACCAGGACCGATCCCTGTGGGACTCCACTTGTGACTAGTCGGCAGTCTGACTTGGAGTCAGCTACTTTCACACTGTGGGTTCTATCTGTGAGCCAGTTTGCAACCCACCTAGTGATACAGGAGTTGATGCCAAGCTTTGTGAGTTTTTCACTATACAAGGGAGAATGATAGGGTGCAGAAAGCAATTGCCCTTTGAAGTAGGACACCATGCTCAACTCCCACCCTCACAGCATCTGTGAATAACTGCTTTGAATCATTTGGAACACACTCCTCCTCCCAAAATGATTGACGTCTGAAGTGCGACAAAAAGATGGATCATAAATGGAAGTCATATTTCACCCTTTTATTAATCCTGACCCTGTGGTGCTTATGTGTCTTACTGTACAAAACATTAATCAAAGATCTGATGCCCTTCCTGGATCTGCTGCCCTACATGTGAAAATTACAAGACCACATAGCTCCATCACCTGGCCATCTTTGACATTTCTAACTGACAAAAAAGAATTCAAGACTTAAAGTTTTCTGACTTATCCCACAAATCAAAAGGAGGAATAAATTATGTTCAGTTCAAGCACCAGAAATGTAAGCATCATCTTTGTAGAGCATTCTCTTTTGTCCTGACCCCAATCTGATGTTATAAATCTTGAAATGAAGAAAACTCTTAAATGATACCAGTCTCCCCTTCCCCGATAAGGTATCATCTAAGAAATGCACAGCATGCCGAAATGGGGACTTCAGTTCCAAACACCACTGCAAGGCTCTTCAAACATGACACATGACACTTAAAAATATGGGCATGGCGATGTCAAAGTAATATATATATATATATATATATATATATATATATATATATATATATATATATATATATATATATATATATATATATATATATTTTTTTTTTTTTTCAAAGCACATGTCCAGTAGTAGCCAATCCTTTGGGCAAAATTGGAAGAGAAAGCAGAAGGCCACTTTCACATTTACTTTTGCTAACTGAGGATCATCACACTGATGAATTTTTTTATGGCATCATTCAAAGAAGCCAATTGTACCTTAACATCCTGCTTTCTTATACCATAGTTCACTGAAGAACCATATGGAAAAAAAGGTGATGGATGAAGTGAAACTCACCCTTCTTCTTTTTGGGTACCAAACCCAGATGGGAGACTCTAAAAGTTTAAAAGGGGCCCACAGTTCTCCCATTAGCAAGCTCCTTGTGCAACAATCTCTTTAATAGTGCTCCTTTTCTACCTAAGGACCTTAAATTCTTACACAATTCCTTTAATATTGTCACTTTTCTACATAAGGACCTTAAATTCTTACACAATTCCTTTAATATTGTCACTTTCCTACCTACAGACCTTAAATTCTTGCAATTATGAACATCAATTGCGGAACTAAATTTCACAGAAAATCCTAGTGTGACACTTTGCACTAAATCAAAAGCAACTTCAGCTAAAAAGTCTGCTTTGATGAAGGTGTCATTCTCAAAAACTCTATTGTAAACTGTGAAAGTAGCTACTTATATTGAAACCTCAAATGGAGGCTTTATCTATTTCTGCCAAATTAGCTGGTATGCAGAGATGTTTTACCTTAGGGGCATTACTGAAACTACTCATTTTGCAAACTGTCTTAAATAAATATTTAATAGATGAATGCTTATACCCTCCAGAAAGGAAATAAATGTGGGATAATCTGCAGCCATAATGACCAAAACTGAATAGCCAAAGAAGGATTAGTTTTTGAAAGTACTTGATTTTCCACAGGGCAGGCCAATGCCATTAGCCTGAGAACCATAACCGAGAACCAAGTGTCAGGGTAGCATTCATACCACCTAAGATGCTTATGAGCTGCTTTAAATTTCCTAATTTTTTGATCATGTCATATGCAAGCTAGGTATCCCCTAAATTAGAGTGTTTTCTAAATGACATATCCAAGCTAGGCTTCCCCTAAAACAGAATGCTTTCTAAATGACATATCCAAGCTAGGCCTCCCCTAAAATAGAATACTTACTAAATGATATATCCAAGCTAGGCTTCCTCAAACATAGAATGCTTTCTAAATAACATATCTAAGCTAGGCTTCACCTAAAATAGAATGCTTTCTGAATGATAAAAAAATAACTCAAAAGTAGCAGAGCTTGTGATGGTCCCTTCTCTGTAACAGCCAGACATCTGCCTATGGGTAGAAATGCAGAAGCAAGGTAGTTTGTACCAGTAACGTTAGCATCCACAATACAGTGAATGCCATCCTGATCAATTGAATCAAAATTTTCATCATAATTTTTCTGCTAAATCTTTTCTTTAATTGAGTGAGGGATGTAAGTTGTAACTGATGAAACTTGTTGAACAGCAAGGAGATTAGAATTTCTTTATGTCCTGACCCACCTGTTTGACCTAAACTACCACTAAGAACATGATCAACAGTTAGTGACACCTGCAGACAAATACTCCCACTTCATGTCAAACAGATCACCTCACTGGCCCTCTTCAAACCCAGTCTGGATGATTGGATGGTTAACCATAAATTCACCATGGAGATTCCACCTGTCTCTATCTTGGACAGGGGCAATAGGTGCTGATTGTGGAAATAAGGTTAACTTTGCTAGGCTTGTAAAGACCTAGGGCCATTAGTCCAGTGACTTCCTATGATGCTATGATCTTTTGATAAGTCTGTAAGAAACAGATGAGCCTACCAATAAATTGCCTGCCATATAAAGAGAGCTAACTAGCTAGATAGACAGACATACAGCTAGATAGATAGATAGATAGATAGATAGATAGATAGATAGAGGGGGATGGCATAATCAAAGGTCATAGAATCATAGGAGGTTACTAGGCTAGCAGCCCCATAGTCTTTACAAGCCTTGCCAATTTCAACCCATGTTCCCAAGGGTGCCTGGTTCAGGCAGACAGTAAAATCAGAACCAATTGCCCCTGTCCAAGTGCAGCACAGATGGAATCCCTGGGGTGAACTTCCAGTTAGCCATCCAGTCGTCCAAATTATGCTATAATAGGGACAACAAGGGGCTTTGTTTAACCTGAATAAGAAGCTTGTTTCATAGCTGGGGCAACCTCTGTGAGACAAATCTGTCTCTCCAGCAAGTTCTGTTAATGTCACATACCAGCTTAAGGTCCATTGAGTGAGTGACCCATATGTCATTTGACTTGGCATTGTGTAACATGTCCATTAAAGATGGGTCAGAGATTCCTCAATATGCAAGGCACAGGTCGTCTCTGAGCAGTCTGTATGACACAGAGTAAAGTGACAGTGATTTCAGTCTATCTGCATAAGACAGATTTTGAAGACCCTGAATTTTCTTTGTAAGAACCTATGTGGTCTCTCCAGTTCCTACAGGTGTTAAGAAAGGAACATACCAAAGGCAGCATTGTACTCTATTGTTGGCCTGATGAGGGAAGAGTACAGGGGGGGTTATAACCTTTTTTTTTTTCCTGGAGATAATGCTCTTACTTATGAAATGAGCACTATAAAATGCTCTTCTTACCACTGCGGAGACATGCTGATTGAAGTTAAGGCTGCTGTCAAGCTGTATGCCCAGATATCTCACCACTGACTGTACGCTAAGGGAATTGCTATTGACATGGTAGTTTGCAGGAAAATCACCCTTGCTAAAGAAGATGCTAACACATTTTTTTTGCATTAAGTTTAAAACCATGACTTTTGCACCAGTCAATAGTCTGCGTAAGACCTTCTTGCAGGATGTTGACATCACTAGCAGTTTCTATGATCACTCCCAGTTTGCAGTCATTAGCAAACTGTCAGCCACAGCCCATTAGTTTTATCCTGTACTTTGAAGAAGTAGACTCTAAACAGTAGGGATCCTAAAACTGATCCGTGTGGAACATCACTGGTTATGGGTCTGCTGGAGAAGGTGGAGTCCCCTATTTTGACTGTATGAGTTCTATCAGTGAGCCAGTTTGCAACCCACCTGACAATATATGGGTTGATACCCAGCTGGATGAGTTTATCAATGATGCCTGAGTGGGGGATTGTGTCATAGGCTTTGACAAAGTCTAATTAGAACATATGCACAGATTTGCCCTCGTCTAGGGCTTTGGTGACTGTCCCGAAGAAGTCCACCAAGTTTAATACTCATGATCTTCCCTTGACAAAGCCAAACTAGGTGGGTCCAAGTGTTTGGAGATTTCCTATATCTTTGATAATAAGATCCATGATGGTTCATTTCATGGCCTTGCAAATAAGGCTGGTCAGGATAATGGATCTGCAGTTTCCGGGGTCCGTGGCTACACCCGCTTTGTGCAAAGGGATGATGGTAGCTGCTTTCCATTGTGCTGGGATGAAGCCAGTGCTTAGGCTGTGATTGAAAAGCATGCCCAAAGGTGATGCTAATTCCTGTTTTAACCCATGTAGAATACAGCCTGGGATGTTGTCTGGTCTCATAGATGCTGTGTTTTTGGCCTTGGAGAGGGCAGTGAAGATTAAGGTGTTTACCTCACAGACACAAGGTACCAGCCTTGATTCTCACTTTTGAAAGGGAAACTAGCTAGGCTTAAAATGGTCCAAAAGGGCAGCCATCCTACTTTTAATCTCTGATAATAAACAGACAGCTCAAAAGATATGTACACACACACGCACGTGCACACACGTGTGCAAACACACACACACACACACACACACACACACACACACACACACACACACACACACATGCATCACACACACACGCACAGACACACACACACACACACACACACACACACACACACACACACACACACACACACACACACACACACACACACACACACACACACACACACACACACACACACACACACACACACACACACACACACACACACACACACACACACAAATGTATATATTATAGTCCAGCAAGTTGTCCTAATGCTGTTATTATAATTTATTTAATTTGCAGACAAATACAAATGTTATACTTCTTTCATACAATTTTGATTCTTGTTTCCATACATAGCAAAGATGTAGTGAATGCGCTGCTTATAACCATGAAATAAATGGTGATATAATTTCACTTCATTCAGGAAGTTTTAAATGTTAATGCCTAGGGTGTGATAACATGGCACATGACAAGTAATACAAATGCATTCCAGTTTACCTAAGAAATCAAAACAGTGTTGTATAAAAGCACATAAGTATATTATGATTGCTGCCAATCAACATATATATATATATATATATATATATATATATATATATATATATATATATATATATATATAAAACCCAGTGACAACTGCTACCAAAGAAATACATAGCAATCATCTAAAAAGTTTACATCTGCAATACTCGGACATTTATTTCTGTTCAGCAGGGGGACTGATATCACAGATGTACTTGGAAACAGAAAACACAGTATATTATAAAGTTCTTTCTTTCCTTCCAGATAAAACAGAGATCAGAGATGGACTGAGTTCTGAACTTCTTTTACTTCCTTCCTGCTCACAAGCTATGCAGAGAAACATTGATAACTTCTGTTCTTTTACTGTTTCAGGTATAATATTGTATCAGAGATGCTTAGTTTGTTGATGCTGTCTCATGTTTTAGCTATTTGAAACATTTTGAAGTTTCCTGCTGCTTATGTTAAGTCTGTTTTCAATGAAAGCTTTTTGTTTTGTTTTGTTTTCCAGTGGGTAGTTGGCGTTTTTGCTGTGTAATGTGAAATAAACATTTTACATTAAATTCTAATCTTTGAGATCATTGTACAAATAAAGAAGACAACAGAAGGCATACTAACTGTGCATACTATGGCATTATGGCAGTTGAGGAGAGACAGACAAGTAATGTGATATTTATATGGCTGGGGGAGGCCTCAGCCCATTACCCTGCCTAGGGCCCCATTTGAAGATACTCTGGGATTCTACTTTGTGACTTTTTTTCATTATTAAGACTGGCATAAATTTGGAAATATCCAACACGTGATTCAGACTCTTGGTAACACGGTTTAAATGGAAGGTATTTAGTATCATTTAGTGAGCACAAAGTTTAGTAAGATTAAAGAAAGCATAAGAATAAAGCAAAGAAAAAAGTCATACATTCTATCTTTGGACAGTTTGCAAGCAGTCAAATTATTACATTTTCAGTGGAATGGAAATTTCAGAGACAAATTTGCCAGTCTTAAGCCCACTGCACATAAAGAATTCAGTTTATTTCTGAAATTATTTGACCCTCATCCACTTCTTTGGCTGTCTAATGGTGTTTTCCTGCAATGGTGACAGTAGGTTATATAACGGGCAGTACAAAAATGTAATCATCTGCATTTCAATTCACTGTACCCTATTATATTCAAGAGACAATTCTCAGTAACGGAAGCAGAGATCTAAGTAAGGAGCCCTGCAGGTTAGCCCAAAGTGTCAGATTTCAAAGAGAGTTGCAGTCTTCATTATTGACTTTTATCTCTGTGTGACATTGTATTAGCAACTTCTGGAATCGTTGGTAGAATTTTCATTTGTTTACCTTATGCAACTATAGATATAGGTTGACAAAAGCAACTACTGTGGCCAGATTCAGAAAGAAAGTTAAAGCACAGACTTCTATTTTCTGTTGTATTATTAATTAGTAAGTTGACTGATTTGTATGGAATCTTTTCATCCATGACTCTAGCATTCATGAGTAGACAGTAATATATTCTTCTGACAATGTTTCCTATATTACATATAATAATGTAAACAAACAGCACTGACTATATTTATCTAACATTATATTATCATATTATCATAAAACTTAATTATGTGGAAATTCTTATTTGCTTTGCACTTGCTACCCTAGATAAATATGTTCTCTTGCCTTCCTGGGCAAGGATTAACAGTTATCAATTAATTCCTAGTTCTATGCAGTTTGTAAAAAAAATCCTAGATGAATACCCTCCACCCGAAGGATGGGCACACCCCTTCCTCTCTGACAAATTCTTTATTGACCTATGATGTGGCGCTGGACAGAAAGTAAGCCTTATGTTTAGGGACAAAGCAAATCCACATACACAATTTAAATTCTTAAAGATGAAGATCCCTTAAGATAACAAAAGCAAAAGCTGTTGAAAAGTATTTCTTTTAAAAGAGGTTTAATGCTTAAATTCTTATTAAATCCAACAGATGAACAGGCCCCCAATTTTGCCAGCTCTCTATAGTCCTTTTTCAGAAATATATTATTTACGCTTCACAGTTGTCTTCACTTGGTGGCATACCACAACCCCCCCCAAAAAACCTGGAGAGGTTTATGCTGTTCATCTGTTGTAACATATTTATTATTTCCCAGAAAAAAAGTCTTAGTATTAACTGAGTCACTCAAAAAGTGCAAAGGCATTGCACAAAGATGTAAATAGCATTGTGTGCTTTCATTTTGTTTTCTTTGTGATCTTGGGCTTCCCCTTATTTCTTCTTGTTTCTGGCACTGACGTTGTGACAACATTAGCTTTGTAAGAATATAACTAATTTGCAGAATGGATGTATCCTGTGTTCAGTTCACACCAGATGCTGGGTGGTATACATAGGTTAAAGGTGATAATTTACAATAGAAAATGTAAGGGAAATATTATATATCTGAAAAGGAGGATTTCAATGAAACTGTTTCTTGTGTTGGGGATCCATTGTTAGTGAAATGAGAATGCACTGTGAAACTCCTAGGTGTATTATGAGATTGTATTGCTTTTTCTTTCAATAACTTTATTGAAAGGTTTTCAGAATACAGGAAAATTTGAAAGGTTTTTAGAATACAGGAAATTAAATTGCAGCTACACAAGTAATGCTGCAGTTATGAGAAAAAACATGTTATGCCATTACAAGGATTACAGTAGGGGTGGAAAGAATCTGTACTTCACTCCTTTGCTGTATCAAACATATAGATGCAGTTTGTTTGAGCTAATACTTCTCACATTCTTCTCAAACTATAAGCTGCCATTGAACATACATAAAAACGGAGGAGAGTTGCCACAAATGTTAATACACAAACATCACGACAGTCTAAAACTGCAGTCCACAGCCCATAAAGAGTTCAGACCTCCTACCATCCAAGCAGAATAGGTCGACTACCTGTATTAAAATCATGTACAGCTCACACTTCAAATTGCCAGCTTGCCAGCTGCCCATTTTGTATTCTTTTTCTATAATTGCTTTAGATTCATAAGACATAATCATATGCATTCCCATTTATGTGTCCACCCACTCTGACATGTTTTCTCCAACACTTCATAGACAAGGCTTGCATGAAAATGTTAGTTCTTTTCCAAAAGCATTTGATCATTTCACTAATATTCCATCATATCTGATCTTTGCCCATTAAAAGACCAAAATATAATCACCGAGTTTTTCCCATCCATCTCACATCTCCAGCATTTCATTTCTGTCTTTCTTTCCTTCTTCAAATGGGTCTACTTCAGATAGTCGAATGGCTGTAACATTGACACGCATATGTCCAAGATGAAAATGTCATTTCTTCACAACATCAAACACGAAATTAAAAAAAAACTTTTTTTTTGCTGTACCCCATTCCCCCTGCTACTTAAATATACCATCTCCAAGATTGCACTTACATTGAAGTGAATGAGACTTTTTCCCTACAGCGATTGCCATACTAATGGTTTGATGTTGTGAAGAAACAATGTTTTTGTCTTGGCCATATGCGGTTTGATGTTATGGCTGTTCAATGATCTGAAGGGAATCCCTTCAAATATACTATCAGGAATTAAATAAGCATTAGTGCAGTATTCATATAGCCTGATTCAAAATGGTATGCTACCATCTGAGTTTACCGATCTTCAAGCACACCTTGTTCCATGAAACGATACATAATTTTACTCGTTCCTTAATCTCTCACTTTTTAAGTAAACATGAAACAGCTTTTATTTTTTTTTCTTTCTATCTGAATTAACTTTATATCCTGTCCCCCTTTTAAATGCTTCTTAACCTATTTCAAAATCTTTTGCATTTTCCAATGTCCTTCTAGTTCAGATTTCCTCACTCTACAAGTCTGTGATAACTGAAGCATTTGGTTTGCAGGAGGCCTTTATAATTTGCAGATTAATAATGGAGTGTCATTTATTCGCTATTCTCCATGATCTTCTGTATTCATAGTTTACATAGCTTATAGCAATTTTGGGGCCCTCACACTTATTCACTGAGAAGAATATTGTGTCCCATCGTATGTCCCATATTTTAAGTAAACCTTCTACCCAGCTGCTAAAATGAGCAATTTTGCATCCTCACAGATATATGATGAGAGTAGTATGGTCACATTTGACACTTTCCACCCATTCACTTCCCCAATCTGCCTGTACACATGGCCATAATTGGCCTTATCCATCAGCTCCAGCTGCCCTTTGTGCCTTCCTCCTGTAGATGAATATATTGTGCAACTTTGGATACTGCCTCATAATTTGGAATATGTGGGAAATCCCAGCCCCCCCAGCCCATTACACCCTAACCCAAGCACTCTGCAAAATTTCATAAATGTGTTTAGAACACACACCCAGCTTTAGCCCGCTGTCCACAAACATCATGTGTGCCTTCCTTACACAAATTGCCAGTTTCTGAATAATTACTATAAATAATCTGGGTGTAAGGGACTACCTTGCCTAGTGCCTTTTTGAATGATATCCTCCTCTGTCATCTTCTCATTAATGAGCAAATTGAATTTTTGATTTTTTTTACATGATCTGAATCCATGTGATGTAGTGCCCCCTCAAGCACTGAATTTTTTGTGTACTGAAAAAAGGGAAGGCCATTCAAACAAGTTGAATAATTTCTTTATATCAAGAGGACAAACTTGATGTTGCAGCCTATAGGACCTCTCCACATGAGATGGAAGGCCAGAGCTTATCAACTGTTTCATCTTTGATTCCTCCTGACAAAACCTTATGTCCAGTTTGCTCAGTATTTGAGAGAACCATATCTAATGTATCCCACTTAGCAAATTAATATCCAGATTTATTAAAAAGATTGACTGATAGTTCTCTAAATGGGATGGTTGATGCCTGTCATATCATATCACTATTCTAGCTTGTGTCTTGGATGGTATGCCATACCAGTAGTTCTATTTTGGTTAAACAGTGCCATTAAAGTTACTTCCAAACTTGTCCCCTACCCCATTTATAAAACTGCCAGGAAATCATATGGGTCTCTTGTTTTGCACCCTTTTAGTTTATTTATGGCCAGTTGAGCTTGATAATCAGAGAATTTCCTGTCTAGTGTTCTGCTGTTATGCTTCATGAGTCCATTTATACCATCTAGGAGCTGCAGCATCTCCATTGCCAGACATTGATTCACCTTATTGGAGCTTGTAAAAGTCCCTGAACTTTGTTGTGATATATTTTGCTTTATTTTTATAATCACAGACTCCCTTTTAATTTCCACTATTCCTTATACAATTTTTAATTATCCTTGCTAAATATTTGGAGATATTTTAAATCTTGTACCTCATTTGCTTCCTTCAATCTTCACTGCATGTAATATGAGTTAACTTAGACCAGAACTAAACATCCCTCACTTTCAGTTCTATGGTTCTGAGTGTGTCCTCACTGGTCTTCAGGCTCATTTTGAGATTTTATATGTACTTCAGGGATCTTATTATAATTAATTATTCCTCACCAAATCCATTTCTGATGTTAGGTGTGCCCATATCATCCCATTAACCCCATTTCAACAGACAATTCCAACCTTCTGCTTTTCCTACTGAATTGTTGTGGGTGAAAATATTATGTGCCCTGGTTAGTGTCTCCTGCTTCTCTGGCACCCTTCATTTATAAAATGCCCAGATTCATTTCCTTCTTGGTAATTATGTGATCCTTTACAAACATTTCCATGATTTATGGTACATGCTTTGAAATGCATATATTCCTTAATTTATGCAGAATCCAACATCTCAGTTAGCTCCTGATTATTGAAGAAGAACTCCAGTCTGCTCACCTGTTTACCAGTTTGTGTAGCAAAAGTGTACTACATTTCCTGGTAGTGGTAATTCACAAAGTATATAACTACAAGTGTACTACATTTCCTGGTTGTGGTAATTCACAAAGTATATAACTACAAGTGTACTACATTTCCTGGCAGTGGTAATTCACAAAGTATATAACTACAAGTGTACTACATTTCCTGGTTGTGGTAATTCACAAAGTATCTAACTACAAGTGTGCTACATTTCCTGGCAGTGGTAATTCACAAAGTATCTAACTACTGATCAACTTCTATAGCAGCTTTCCTGCTTCCTTGCTTTTTAATGCACACTTCTTTTCCCTCTGAAAAAGATCTCTTTAATGTATGATATACTATTACACTGAAATCCTTGCTTTACATTTCCATTTCATTATTACCCTACCTTCTCACAACTGTGGGGATCAGGGAAGAAGTCCAGATCATCAAAGGTCAGCACATGTATGCTCCCACTCTACCAGTCCTGATCCACAACTCTTCCCAGCTATATTATGCACCTCAATTTTCCTGTCATCAGAATGTTTTATCCACTGCCACAGTTACATTCCTGAATAACAGCAACCTTCATTTTTACCCTCTTCTGCATTACAGAGTGATATTGTTGACTGAAATACCTCACTTTGCTGCATGACAGTAACCTTAATGCTACATTTAGCATCATGATGTAACACTTTATGAACCTTCTTTCTGATTTTCTAGATCTATTGCCTTTTTAAGGGATGAAAAATCCCACCCAGCATTTCAAGATAGAAAAATTTTGAATCTGTTCTTCTCATATTGACACTGACTTCTCAAGCAGGTACAAAAAATATTGTACATGAGGCAGAATTTCTTTTTGGAACGTCAACAGCATGCATAGTATCCTCCACAATACTCAATGCCAGACTCAGTGTTTAAAGCTGTAGGGTGGCCTGTTCAACACATTGTAAGGAGGGGGACAATGGGCATGTGCTGTGTGACACAACTATAAAAACAAGAACAGAAGTGGGAGTTGTCAGCAGAAAAGATAAATGGTAGACGTAAAGGTAGAAGACAATAATGAAACATGGACTGAAATGAGTCAGAACTAACTAGGAATGATATAAAGAGGGTTTGCAAAGCATTACTTGTAATACACAGTATCAGATCAGCTGAACAATAACACAACACTACACACAGGTAGTATAAATAGGGGAACACTGCTATGCATAGCATTATGTCTGAATTGCTGCTACATTATACAGTCGAGTCTGCAATTATACTTCTGTTTTCACTTAACAGAACATTTTCTGTAACAGTAAAACTCAGAAAGCTTTCTGCTGACAACACTGTCAAGTTTCTACAGCAATATTCAGTGCAGAAAATTGTGCAGAATTATACAATAGTTAAACTGAAATAAGTGTTTTAGAGTGTTCTATCTCCTATGGGGAAGTTTCACGCATCAACCCTTACCTTATTTTCACTTCAATGGTAATACAACTCAAGGAGTGAACAATAATGTAAAAGCAAATAAATAAATAATAATATACATACAGTTGATATAAAAACTGTACACACCCCTGTTAAAATCACAGGTTTTTGTAATATAAAAAAATGAGACCACAATAAATCATTTCAAAACTTTTCCCACCTTTAATGTGACCTATAACCTGTACAATTCAATTGAAAAACAAACAAATCTGAATCAGAAAAAATATAAAAAATAAATGACATACCCAGGTTGTATTTGTCTTGATATATTATGCTATGGCCACTGCTGATTTGTGTTTTGCTGACAATTGTGTCAACTGCTGTGACTTTTATGACTACTTCTTCATGTCCTTCTCACTTGTCACCCTCAAGCTACTGTTTGATTATGTTTTAGGTGTCTAGATATTATAGCACTCCAGGCTTACTTTTTTTCTGTGCTCAGTCCATATGCCCTTGATGAACACAAACTCCTGCTGATTAAAAATATATTTATAGTCATTGATTAGGCATCTAATCTATCTTTAATTTGAAACAAATTACCAAATAATTTAACTTCAATGGGTAACTTATGTTTTAGCTTTGGCCGGCTAAGAACTTGCTGTATTCAACTGGACGTATAAGAGAATTTAAGTACCTTTATCTGCACTTTTTTCAAAAAATACAGTATTTAAATTGATTTTAACTGTGTTGCAGGAATATTAACTGAACTGGAAGTTAGTCAGTGTTTGCTGAATTTTGTTATTTGCTAGTAATTACAGGTGTGGGGGTAGCCACATTCTTTGATTTCCTGTCCTTGCCTATTTAAGTGGTACAGTGTGAAATATTTTCTGCTTAAAAACCTCAGCTTTGGCTGGCTAAGAACTTGTTGTATTCAGCTGGACGTATAAGAGAATTTAAGTACCTTTTCTGCACTTTTTTTTACAAAAAATACAGTATTTAAATTGATTTTAACTGTGTTGCAGGAATATTAACTGAACTGGAAATTAGTCAGTGTTTGCTGAATTTTGTTATTTGCTAGTAATTACAGGTGTGGGGGTAGCCACATTCTTTGATTTCCTGTCCTTGCCTATTTAAGTGGTACAGTGTGAAATATTTTCTGCTTAAAAACCTCAGCTTTGGCGGGCTAAGAACTTGCTGTTTTCAACTGGACGTATAAGAGAATTTAAGTACCTTTTCTGCACTTTTTTTTTCAAAAAAATACAGTATTTAAATTGATTTTAACTGTGTTGCAGGAATATTAACTGAACTGGAAGTTTTGACTCTGCTCTTCAGTTAGTCCCACCCACCCTCCCTGCTTTTGTTTTGGTGTTAATCTTAGTGGCCTTGAAACTGCCCGTCCCTCTTGTAAATTTGTGTTTGGATACTCCTTCTGGGCCCATCTCATTTGCTCACTCAACTGAGTGTAGTGAGATCATATTCTGATTTCAGGCACTCCTACTGTGTACAAAGAGAGCATCTGGGAAACAGAAAAAAAAATTAAGCTTGTTTCCTGCCTTTCCTGTTAAGTGGTATAGACTATTTGTAGGCTTCTGAGCCGATAAGCCCTTCTGTGTTGGTGGGAAGCCTTCTAGCTTAGTTTTTTTTTCTTATAACTAGCCAGTTTTCTAGTTTCAGCACTCAAATCTGTTTCTTTGATCTCAGCACTTGTTCAGAAAAAAAAAAAAAAATTCATCTGCTTTTTTTGTACTTGTGTTTCTACCTATTTTATTTTACTTTTGCATCATCTTAAAAGTACTCAATTGTATTTATTAATGCTTGGTGTAACTCATTCTAAGCCTTTTGGTTTAAACACTTGGGCTTCGGACCAGTTGTTTTGCACTGAGAGGGTTTGTGGTCTGCACTGTAGTGGCAGAACAGGTAGCTTACACTCTTCTAGGTTGGGAACTGCTGATTGAGGGCTCAGTGTCTGTTATTCTAAAAGTGTATTAATTCTGGTTTAAGCACTTGGGCTTTCAGGCCAGTTATTTTACATTAAGAGGGTTCGTGGTCTGCACTCTTGTGGGAGGAGAGGCTGGACTCTGCCCTTCTGAGCTGGGAATTTCTGGTTAAAGGCTTATAGTGCATGCATATCCGAACTGCTTCTTACTGAAGTTGGTGCACCTTGTTTGCTGTGGCATAGACTGGATTCAGGCCTGCTGGATCTAGCTTTGTTTGTGTAACTTGAGCACTAATCCAGGCATTCTCTAAAGTATTCAATTGTATTTATTACTGCTTGATAGTAACTTGATTAAAGTGTAGCTATCATTCTAAGTCTTTTGGATTAAGCACTTGGGCTTCAGACCAGTTGTTTTACATTAGGAAGGTCTGTGGCATGCACTGTGGTGGCAGGACAGGTAGCTTTCATCCTTCTAAGTTGGGAACTGCTGATTGAGAGCCCAGTGTCTGTTATTCTTAAAGTGTATTAGTTCTGGTTTAAGCACTTGGGCTTCAGGCCAGTTATTTTACATTAAGAAGGTTCGTGGTCTGCACTCTTGTGGGAGAAGAGGCTGGAATCTGCCCTTCTGAGCTGGGAATTTCTGGTTAAAGGTTTATAGTGCCTGAATATTTGAACTGTATCTTACTGAAATTGGTACACCTTGTTTGCTGTACCATAGTCTAGATCCAGGCCTGCTGAATCTAGCTTTGTTTATATGCTTGTTGTTTGTTTGCTTGTTATTTCCCTGGAATGCTAATTCCACCTAATACGCGGCTTCTCAGCGGTTCTGTGGATCACTAGTGATATCTGCATTGCTTACTGTACTTATTTCCTTGTTTCGCTTGAAAGAAAGTTACTGTTTGTCGTTTTTGCATTTTAGTTACCTGTACCACATTGCACTTAAGTTACCTGGCACTTGCTCACTAAAGCAATTATATAAGTCAGCACTAAAAATTAAAAGCACTACACCCTCACTCCCCACTGGCCCTTGTTTTCAATTATTAAGGAATTCCCAATATTATTCTAGCATGTCCAAAGGTCAGTTGTCAATCTCCTCTCCGGTCCAGCTGGTGAATCTGGGAATCTTGAGGCAATGTTACAACTGCCTCATGTACACAGACAACCCTCTCCTCCTCCCAACAAATTCCAACACATGTGAGAGATGCAACCATATAGCCAAACTGGAGGCTAAGCTCTCTCAACTCAGTAATAGCATAACCAGTCAGGAGGAGAAGGAAACCACACTCACTACAATTCCAGTCTCACATAGACCTACCACGACAGCAAACCAAACACATAATCACACAAAAACATACTCGGAGGCTCTAAATAAAGATCTGCCTAAGCAGCAGTGACCTCCAAAGCAGACACCCAAGCAACCACTACCCCAAAACAAAACACGAGCAACACATATCTCACAAAGCCAGTGTGCCGAACAGTCACAGCCCTTAAGACTAAACAACACACCTGATACACTTGTAATAGGTGACTCTATCATCAGGCACACTGACGTCCCGCTCACCAGGCTGAACAAGGAGAGGGTCACGGTGAGCAGCCTGTCGGGCGCTAGGATCCACCACATAACACAAGCACTCAGGTCACTCCAAGGCAAGTACAAATATGACTCAGTCATTGTCCATGCTGGTGTGAATGACCTGAGACGTACTTCCCTGGACTACATGAAAAGAGACATAAAGGAGCTCTCTGAGCATGTAGCCCAGGCCGGTATGACCCTGACCTTGAGTAGCATCTTACCCTCACCAAGAATG
Organism: Protopterus annectens; assembly: GCF_019279795.1. Lineage (NCBI taxonomy): Eukaryota > Metazoa > Chordata > Ceratodontiformes > Protopteridae > Protopterus > Protopterus annectens. The sequence goes on from NC_056733.1 coordinate 1,278,616,705, forward strand.
ATGGCACAATATGAAGACAAGATGATCAATTTCAACAATTGACTTAAGTACTGGTGTCATTCAAAGGGGATCCAATGCCTGTCAGCTTGGGATGATATGCTCGACAAGCAACGATGCTTTGCTAGGGATGGCTTGCATCTGTCACCCCTGGGCTTTCGGATATTGGCAAAGGCTCTTGCTACCCCCATAATGCCTTTTTTAGGCAAGGCTCAAAAGACAAACCCACCTCCATAGGTATCACAAGAGATAAGAAACTAAGAGTAATGCTACTCAACGCCAGAAGTCTAAACCTCAAGATGCATACACTCGAAACTCTCCTTAGCATGGAGAACATTGATATCTGTGCAGTAAAAGAAACCTGGTTCAGGGCTCCCGAGAGCACCCCAGCACTACCAGGTTATACCTCATACCATGCTTTTTGGCCCCAAAACTTGGACCGAACCCAAAAGGAGGGGGAGTATCGATATTCATCAAAGATACCCACACCTCCAGGTTGGTGGCAAAGCACAAAGCATCAGACACTCTCTATGTGCAACTAACAGTGGGTAAAACTGCCTTCCAGTTTATAGCCTACTACAGACCACCCTCCCAAACCCAGGAACCCCACTCAGCCTTCCTGAGAACACTGGAAAATATGAAGGTCTCTCCAAACACCATTATATTGGGCGACTTCAACTACCCAAACATAGACTGGGAGCATTACTCTAGCTCCAACACCCTAGCCCAAAGGTTCTTAGAATTTATAAAATCAAATGCTATGGAACAACTTGTTACCACTCCCACAAGAGGGGAAAACATACTGGACCTGATCATCACCAACATGGGGACTCTATGCTCCAGACCAGAAGTGCATCCCTCACTGGTAAGATCAGACCATAAACTAATCTCACTGGATATTCACATTCCAACCCCACCCCCTGCCCAGAAAACCACAGTGAAAAACTTCTCTAAAGCAAAGTTCACACTCCTCAAAACCAAGGTGGAATCCTTCAAAGCCCCCGGGCCTGTGGAAAATACGGCCTAGACCACAGAATCCTTTATAAACGCATTCTATGAACACCTTCAGGAATGCATGGATCATGCGATCCCAAATAAAACCAAGTCCCAATCCTCCAAAGGCAGACATCCTGTCTGGTGGACCCCAGCCATAAACAAACTATACAATAGAAGGAAGATGCTACTAAATGATAGAGCAAAATCCCAAAAAGGGAAGGCATCACTGATCAGTATTAGCAAAAAACTATGGGCACTCATAAAATTGTCTAGGGCCAGCTTCGAGAGAAAAATTGCACAGGACACTAAGGATAATCACAAGGCTTTCTTTAGTTATGTTAGGAACCTGGGTGGTAATTCCCAGATATGCTCAGAATCAGTCCAAAAAATACACTGAACCCACAGACATTGCCAACATCCTAGCTGACAGGTTCAGTGCAAACGTCTCCCCCCCCCTCCCCACCAAAAGGGAAAATATCTATCCCAGCAGAGTGCTGCCCCCCTGACATCTCAGATGCTCAGGTAAGAGCCGCCCTCTCCAAAGCAAAAAACACAGCATCAATGGGACCAGACGGTGTCCTGGGATGCGTCCTACATGAACTCCAAGAAGAGCTAAACCCAAACATAAAACTACTGTTCAGTCTCAGCCTTACTACAGGATATGTGCCCAAAGAGTGGCGTACAGCAACAGTGGTCCCTCTCCATAAAGGTGGTGCCTCAACAAATCATGGAAACTAATACCCCATAAGCCTGACTAGCTTGGTCTGCAAAGCTATGGAAAGGATCATCATGGACCTCATAAATAAAGATATTTGGGACCTACAGACACTGGATCCTACCCAGTTCGGCTTTGTTAAGGGCAGATCCTGCCTCTTAAACCTGGTTGATTTCTTTGAAACAGTCACCAAGGCCATTGACGAGGGGAATGTGGTCCACACAGCCTACCAGGACCTTGCAAAAGCCTTTGATACAATACCCCACTCGGGCATTATAGATAAGCTCACCAACTTAAATATAAACCCCTATGTCACTAGATGGATTGCAAACTCGCTCAAGGACAGAACCCACATGGTTAGAATTGCTGGAGCCATGTCAGACTCCAAACCAGTTACAAGTGGTGTCCCACAAGGCTCAGTCCTGGGACCTCTCTTGTTCGGTATATATTTCTCGGAGGTACAGGCCAACACAGAAGGACTGTGGCTGACCAAGTTCGCAGATGACTGCAAACTGGGCGCCATAATCGACTCTCCAGCTGACACAAGCATCCTCCAAAAGGGCCTCATAGAAACAGACAACTGGTGCCAGAACCATGGCCTCAAGCTAAATGGCAAAAACAAGGTTCCCACAAATTACCACATAGGTGGTAATCCATTAAGTACAGAAGAAGTAATTAGGGACGTGGGGACCCAAGTTGATAGCAATCTCTCATTTGGCAACCATGTGGCCAAATTGGTTAGAAAAACATTTTATATAGCGCACCTAATCATGAAGGGATTCACATCTAGATCAGAGGAGGTCATCGTGCCTCTTTACTCATCCCTCATCAGGCCCATAATTGAGTACAATGCCCCTTTTGGGATGTACCTTACCAGACACCTGCAGTAACTGGAAAGACCCCAAAATTACCTCACCAAGAGGATCAAAGGGCTCAAACAGATGCCATATGCTGCCCAGTTAAAGAAACTCCAGCTCTACTCAGTGGCATACCGCCTGTTCAGAGACGATCTGTGCCTGATGTATAAAGCCATGTCCAACCCGGAATTAATGGACATGCTGCACCTCAGAAAATCCAAATCCCATCGAGCTTACACGCTCGAGAGACTTGAACCTCAGCATTGAAATAAATAGGACATGCTGGAGGGACAGATTCATAACCCAGAGGCTCCCTTCACTCTGGATTAAAATCCCAGTCCAGGTTAGGCAGAGTCCCTCATTGACTCTCTTCAAGAGGAATCTTGATGAGTGGATGGGAGATCGTAGGTTTACCCCGGGTATCACTTCTGTGTCACTGTTAGACAGAGGCACAGTATACTAACCTCGAAAAAGGGCATAGCAAAATAAATTTAAAATGGGTGGCAAAAGCCAAACACATTCTGGCTAGGCTTATAAATGCCCTAGGGCAGATAGCTTAGTATGAACCTATGAACCTATATATCAAACAATCACTTTTCATTGTGTTAGTAAGGAAAATCTTAAATTACAATTCACTATGTCTGCATGTTCTGAAGCTGTGGTGTATATCCAAACTGAGATGATGCCTGAGCACATCATGTGAAAAAATCTTAATAGGCCAAGCAAAATGTACCTCCTACACTGTAGCAATTAAAACTGCATGAATTAATTTGTTTTATCCTTAAAAAAGTCCTTTAAGGGATGGTGTTTACCTTCTACATGCCCTTTTCACTATGTGTAGAATATCTGTTTTGGTTAGGTTATATACAAGAAGTTATGTTTTACTAAAGGACATATGATAATTTTAAACAATATTGGATCTTTTGATGCAACAAATGTGTAATATAGTCCCACACATTTTAGTGTCCTTGCTTTAATGGCCACAACATTCTCCTTAAAGCAAAGTTTTCTACAAATTATCATTCCATGATCTGCCATCCTCCAAGACTATGTTGTTTTACTGTTTAGTAAGATGGATTTTTCAACCTAAGATTTAGACCCACTTGTTTGCCAAGCAAATGTGGGTCTGTAGATAACAGTTTGTCTGTAAAATGCCTTTATATGGAGATACTAAAGCCCGCCATCTTACAGTCAATGACATATTTAGAAATCTTGTAGATGGATGCCATAGAGAATGATGATAAAATGAATTTAAATAAGATGGGATCCAGTTCTGAACCCTGAGAGACATAACAAGTAATTGATTTCCTGTCAGGAAAATCTCCAAAGAGCATGACTCTTTGTTTCCTATCATGGAGCCATCTGATAATCTATTGAATTCTGAAACACAGAGACAGAATGGCTGTCTGAGATGACCATTTCTCAGACTATATTCCCTTTCCTCCAATATATGGCAATCTCAGAGTTAGTATATATAAGTATGCTTTTTGGGGGGAGGGGCGTGTTCCCCATATCAGGGGGTGCTGGGGGACTTGCACTCCTGAAAAAAAAAGTAGCTTAAAGGAGAAGAGCAGCGTTCAGGATTCACTCTTCTTCTGTTGTTTTCATTTATTTTTCATGAGTATCAGAACTCAGTATTTCCATTGTCGATATTTCAACAGGGAGCCAAAGCAAGATATATGTGGTATTCACCTTTAGTATTATTTAATTCCCTAGTACATCAGACAATATTAAAAATGAGATAAAAAGCAAAAATGCTGAGCTGGAGGGCTGTGTCTTATTATATTAAACAGTTTAGTAATTATAAATCACTGAAATTATTTTATTGACAGGGATATGTATCGTATAATAATTATTATTTCATTTCAGAAGCCAAAGGATTAGGAAGGTGCTGCTTTACTACATTAAAAAAAAAAAAAAACTTCAGTTTTGAACTGTGTTCCTTGCAGGAAGGTTGAAGACAAAACATTGTCTGCATACATATTTTTGAAGAGAAACAGCCAACAGCTATCATCATTGCTTGCATGCTGATGTCTGCATGTAGCCTCACTCTCACATCATTGAATATGTAAACATGTTTTCACTCCTGGGTCCGCCACTACGATAAATTAATTGCAAGCATCCACAATGCAGCAGCACTATGTTCAGTCACAAACATGGTCATAAATGTATTTGTTACCACTGTTCCTTGTATACGAGTTTGATGACGGCATTTGTGGTCATCTCTTTACATCTGTACCCATATTTTCTAGACATACAACTCAGTGGTGAGATGGCTTATCCGATCACCATTTTGTAGTAAGATGTGTCAAATGATTACTAGTTACTGGTAGGATGAGTGAACTGATCACCATTTAATGGTTAGGTGGCTCAGTGGATCTCCAGTTAGTTGTAATGTCTCAAATGATCACCATTTAGTGGTGAGATCTGTCAGAAATCTACAGGAGTGTCTGGCAGACCTTAGAAATGCAAATGTATATTAAGAGTGTCCCGTGGCTGCCCAGCTGATACTTCCCTGTAGAATAGGTTCAAATTCTACATCTGACATTGCTTCTATTATATATCCATGGAAGACAGAGATGTGAACTTCAAACATATCTCTTTCTAGTACTTAGTAGTTGAAGCAGCAGCAAGGATCTATAGCCAACAGGTTCTTGGTGACTGTAATGGGGTATTCCTAGTACTTGTTGGTAGATAAAGCAGAGAGGGATGCCTCAGGTTAAAGGACAGCCACACAAAACTAATATGAGCATCTCTTTATTAAGTAATAGATGCCAGCATGTCAGTATTCCACAAAAGCAGCATCTATAGCAGTTTGTGAAGTGAAGGCCTATGTGTGAAAAAGTTTGAGAAGACCATGGGAGTGATTCCCATACTTTCACGTGGTCTCATAAAGGCTATGAGAAACCATGTGGTTCCTTAGGTGTGGAGGTGCGACACTAAATATGTTTTTCTCAGTAAAGCTGGAGAAACATGACTGGAGCCATTGTCAATACTTGGAAACAATACTCTGAAGATGTCTTGAATCTTGCAGTCATGGCCACATTTAAGGAGATAATGCAAGACACAGTGGCTAACATTGGGTCCATTTCTGTAGATGGAATAACTATTCTCTTCAAACTGTCCAGTTATTGTGAGGCTGTGCAAGTAAATGAAATATGTCCAGAAATGCTGCAAGAACTGGACATTTTGTGAATATTTTGGTTAATTAGTCTTGTCAATGTTGCATGGTAGTTGGAGGCAGAGCCTCATTTTCATGGTGAAGGACAGAAAGGTATGCTCCATTTACAAAATGTTCATGCTTTTCAACCTCTATGAGAAGGTCTAATATTAGGGTGATGGAAAGGAGACTTTATTCAATAAATTTGAGTCACCTCTGTCCTTCAAAGATGGTCACTTTGGAGATCATGCTCATGTCCATCCTTCCCTGACAGATGCTACTGGCACCTGATATTCAAACCTGGGTCACCTGCATCCTAGTTAGGGCTTCATCCTGCTGCACTATGGAATTGGCTCTTTTTATGTGCATTCTTCACCTGAAGAAGGCATATAACTGCATGCCAGGGGATGTTTTGTGTGAGATGCTACACGAGTGGGGTGCCAGGGCTTCTGCTTTATGGCATTTGGTCTGTGCATTTAAGAAGTAAGAGTTAGCTTCACATTGTCAGTGTTACAAGGCAGTGCAGACCACAACAAGTATGTGGCCGATGTTACTCTGCATCCTCGTACTTATGTATGATCACAGTCATTAGGTTTCTCACATCATGAAACCATGAATGCAGGTGGTAGAAATAAGGATCCTTTGTGGGATACTGGGCACACTTTCCGTGATATATTGAGGAGTTTAGCAATCCAGTGAGATCTCAATGTACAGCCAGTGCTCTTATGAAATAACAGGAGAGAAATCGCTTAAAGTAATTTTGATATTAGAGAGGATGCCTCCTTAGTACTTCCCTTACAGTTGTATCAGAAATGGCCCACTGGATACAGGTTGAGGGATAAGACACAGAAAATGTAGGTGGGATTATGCATTTTCCTGCCTGGTTACACCTTGAGAAGATACAGAACAAATGCAAGACATTTGTTGGCAATAGGAAAGTCTGTCAAACCTTGTTCTACAACCACTGTGATCCTAACCAGATTAAGTGTTGTACAACATACATGAATGGATGGATGGTTAGGTAGATTATGATAAGTGTCGCAATCACAATCCTTTATTCATTGCTTTTACCTGGCAATGAATGGATATTTTGGCAGTAATAATGTCTGCTGCTTCACATCAAAAACTTTGGTTTGAAAACTTTAATTTAAAGCATTAATATTCTTCTTTACTCCCACAGTGCACTGAAGGGATTTCCTTTTGCACATAAAGCTTGGATTACTACCTTGTAATTCACCCACATCGTAGTCTGTAGGAATGCAACAAAAAAAAAAAAAATTTGAGAGAATTAAAGCATGGCCTGTCTCATTAGCATATCCTTTTAATCCTTTTAATAACTCTCAACAGTCCCGGTTATTTCAGAATGCCAGATTTTTGCCTCATATGTTTGGTGTGCTCTTCATAAAATTTGCGTTTTTCTGGTAAATCGTTGAGAACTTAAGTCAATAAACAATGACAGACGTTTGAGTTTCAAACTTCATATATTTCAGAAAATGTATGTTAACACACCATTTATTCTAGCAACTTTCAAGTTTATAAGAGCAATATTTAAAAATTGTACCTATTTTTGGGCATTTGCCCCCCCCCCCCCATTATTCTTTTGCTTTTCCCAGATTTCTTGTGCTAAGAGGGTGAGAAATAAGATCCTATTTTAGGAAACCTTCTACGTCTATTTATTCAGCTTGTCCAACCCCATTTGTACACATTTTCTTAATACACCCAACCAGATATTCTCCAAGGTCTTTAGACATTTTCAGAAGACTATAATAAGTGATTTGACTATACCACCCCAAACTGATTTGTTCTATCATTTGTTTTTCACATGTGCGCATATCTTATCAGCTAAGAGCATAGCTAAGCTTTTATTATGGTTCTACTTTCTGTTTGTGCAGATAGGTGTTAATTCACTTTTAAGATCTCCTAAACTTATTTTCTTATTATCAAAGATCTCCTTCATTGCTCCATACTGTTTAAATAAATAGGTACTGCTTAGGAAGGAGAAGAAACCAGAATGTGCTCCTTGGTGGGTCTCCAGTGGGGATTAATACAATATTAACTACTAATGTCTTTTCTGACCCGGTCTACTCTTACTAAAAGTTAGCTAATGATTTTCCTGTAACTTGTCTCATTCATACCTCCTTTTTGTCCGGGGAATTGAATATGAATATGTACTTCAACTTTCTTACCTTTTAGGCTCTTTTTGTCAATGTCCATCCTCTTTTCTATTAAAAAAGAAAGCTCAAACTATGGCACAGTAGAAAAATTTATTCTGATGGAAGTACTCCCTCCTTAAATGCTTTCTGCATTCCCAGTCATTACAGTTCATAGTAACGGGTCTATATTGTAACATCGAAGTCTAAAAGCTTTGAATGTTATAATATCAAACCCATTCAATCGAAATACCAGAAAACCGAACAGTCAGAATAGCAAATTTTTTCCCATGAAAAAAATTTGTTGTTCCGACAAACATACACACAACTCAAGCACACCAAAATAAATAATCCACACACATACACTTCATGAAACCCTACACTAAAAAAACATACACCACTAGCTACCCACTTACCTTAACCCAACCCTAACCCTAAGGTCCCTAACTATCGCACACTTACCTTACCCACTCCCTAACCCTAACTCACCTACCCCACCCTAACCCTCACGTCCACACAATCGCACATTTACCTGACCTGCACCCTAACCCTAACTCACCTAACCATACGCAATCGCACACTCACCTTCATTCACACACTTACCTTAACCCAGTCCGTAAACTTCGCTCCACAGTTGAGGAAATAGCAAAGCTGCAGAAACGTCCCACTGAATACTTTCCCTAGGAAAGTATTCAGTGTTCTGCAGCTTTGCTATTTCAAGCGTTCGCTCTACTGGGTTTGATATTATAACATTCGAAGCTTTAGAACTTCGATGTTATACTATAGACCCCATAGTAACACCTCACTAGGGTTTTTTTCCACTAGGGTTTTTTCCACTAGCTCAGAACCTGTAGTTCTCCATGCTGATAACTTATTTCTTTATGTATTCATTCTTCTTTTTTGTAACTAGATGGGCGTGCTCATTACCAGTGGATCTTTTCAGACATGACCTGGTCTTAACTGACAGAAAGACCATAATGTATATACACAGCTGCTGTGCTTCTCTGTATTAAAGCCACAGATGATTAAAATAAACATACACATATGCCAGGTCACTTTCAAGAGATGCATTTATTAGCTTTGTTTTCCCTTGCCTCAGAACAGTCAAATTAATCTTTGCTTCAAATCTTATTTCTTTTTACCTTAAGCCACTCAATTTATAATTACTAACTGGAAAAGTGCTATATCAGAATAAAACTATGTCATTGACTTGACACCTTTATCTGTTAGTTGTCTCTACAGATGTTTTGCATTCTGTCTATATTCCATTGCTTGCCATTAATCTTGCTTGACATGTTTGATAAGTTAAAGATGACTGTGTCCTTTTTAAATAGATTTATTGTAGGACTACACACTCACAAAATGATGATCTTATGTTGTGACCATCCATGGTCTGCCTGCTAAATGACCATTAAGGTAAATCTTACAACCAGGCCTTCTGGCACAGAATCAGCTTGCCCTCAGGAAGCTCTAGCTCGTCTGTCTTGTATTAGCCACCCCCAAAAGTCAGGGTTTAAGGAGAGGGATTTGTGAATTTCAAACTCTCAGATGCACTTTGTTGTGATCCATGTCCATCTGGTTGTCTGGCTGTGTAATTCATTCAGGCTGAAATCCAAAATGGGCAAGCCATCATCCTGTTTCACTTGTCCTGTTTTGTTTATATATTGTGGCCATGTACGCAGTGGTATCATATTGACATCCCGTATGTTCTTGTCTATAACCTTGTTTTTTTATACCTACATCTTCCACAGAACAGAAGTATACTACAACGATCCCTTCAGTTTCCAAAATAAATAATAATAATAATAATAATAGTAATAATATCGGTAGTCTATGTCTAACAGCAATTTAGAGCTATTTAAGTTTTTCAGGGCATGAGCCTGCATCACCAGCTGCTTTGATTGTGTCTTCATGTACACCACCATTAAATGGCATTATAAATTAAAATATTAAGTTTTACCAGCTTGATCTGGATTTTTTAAATGAACTATGTTAGATAGATAGATAAGATAGACTGAAAGATATCAGGCAAATATAACAGAATAAAATATAACTTGCAATGGTTTGAATGGCCTTTTTATAATCATGAGTATAGACAGTGACTTTAGTTCTTCGTGTTGTTTTCTGTCATTGTTCTTATGAAAATAAATCCAATTTTTTTTACCAAGTAGACTCTGTTATTTATAGACAAAAATTAATGCTTTCATTGCCAGAACAAGATACACATAGTGTGAATATATATTCAGCTTCTCTCTGAAAAATATTTGTAGCAATGATATGTGCTCTTTTCAGGGGTAATGTATGTTGTGCTCACACACACTCCCACACATGCACACACACGCACACACACACACACACACACACACACACACACACACACACACACACACACACACACACACACACACACACACGCATGCACGTAGGCACGCATGCATGCACACACACACACGCGCATGCACGCACGCACACGCACGCACACACACACACACACACACACACACACACACACACACACACACACATACACACACTTTGAACAAGCCCTCTTTCCTTTTCTACATTTTATCTTTTATGGGTAAGTAGTATAAAATATTAGCCATTATTTCAGGAAACTCTATATTGTGAAGTACTGATGACTGAATATTTCTGACTGATTTGATATGAAAAGCTGCTAGTAAATTCATGCAATAAATCAACTGTTTATGAAGTAGAGTTGGCAGGTGTGATGTTTTTCTGAGGACGCTGAGCTTAGGAAATCTGCCTTACTTCATACAGTAATGGAGCTAATGGCATTACATTCAGGACAGATGTGGATACATCTGTTGCTAAACTACCATTATTTAAACTTTATGATGCGGGAGACTGCCACATCTCCCTGTGCAGCATACAAATTATGCCCATTGCCCATGCACTTTTTTTAACCCTGATTTCTCTTGAATTATGGATGATGGACAGGAACAGAATGTGCTTTTAGTGCTCCCTTGAGCCCATCTGTATGCTTTGTGCTTTAAGCACTCATAATCTCAGCATGTGCAGTGAAGGGAAGCATAATGTAATGCAGGCTGCTATCACATGTTGTATCCTACCAGTACACAAAGTTTTCATATCAAACTCTACGTATATTATCCTGACACCTGTAAAGCCATGTTGCTGTGGACTACAAAAATTATTTAATTTGAATTTTGATATGTCTTTTATATTTGAAAAATTATAGATTCTTCACATTGTAGTATACGTTTATTACAGTTCAATTGTGTGTATAGATGTGCATACTCTCTGTAAAGGTATTTTATTAAAAACTCACATTTCAGAAAACAAACATAATTTAACTAGCTGAGCATTCAACTATCTGATTAAGTCATTTAATCAGACAGTGTTCCCAGACAAAAGTCTGAAAAAGGTCCATTTGAATAAGTTAAGTGCTCTACTCTGATTAACTAAAAATTAAACAAATAAATAAATGAAAAGAAAAATGTTTAATATGTTTGGAGCGAAGAATTAAGAAAAACATGGCTGTCCCGTTCCCCCCTTAAATAACTACACTACACACAAAAAGACATTTGACGACCTTTATTAAAATGTATTATACAATGAACTATGTACACAAAAAACAACATTAATTAACTTCTTCAACAACGATGATCTCCGGGCAGTGTCACCACTCATCCTGGACGAACTTTACCTCAAGGCAGCGTACCAACTCACCTTGATACCTTCTCCACCAGAGCAACGTACCTACTCACCCACATAAAGAGGCAGCGTACCTACTCACCTCACACCATACCAAAGCCATAAACCAATACACCTTCTTTAGAGGGGGAACAGAAGAGGACAATCCTGCCCTTCTTCTTCGCCACCAGCCTGATCCCAGGTTGTTCCCCATCCTAGACCTAGTTCCTAGACCTTAGCCGCAATCATATTCTCTAAAAAGAGTTTCAGATGCAAATTAAAAAGATCCAGACCCACATCATTAAGGTGTACTCCATCTGTCCGATACCAAGACTCGTCTCCATCCCCAAAATCTCTAGGGTCAATAGTATGCATCCCCAAAATCCTTAATTGCCTAGCCAACCTTTGATTCACACACCTTCTAACCCTTTCAATCGCCTTATGACTATATGCAGCCCTCCAACACAAACGCGGAACCAACTCTGACCACACAATTTCCATACCCGGGTACAGTGCCTGTAATCTCATCAAATCTCGCAACATAATGTCCACCAATTGTTTTTTGGGAACAATGCCCAAATCATTACCCCCTAAATGAATGACTAATATACATGGACAAGCCGCCTTCAGTTTAGCCTTGTCAAATTCATGTAACAACTCATCCCACCTAAGCCTCCTAACACCATGCCAGGACAGTGACCACCCTAAATGTGCTAAACCCAAATTTACCCCACCATCCCTAATGAAAGCACGCTTCTCTGCCCAGTGGATGAACGAATGCCTGAAGATGATAATGTGCTTCCTTAAAAGAAAAGAAGAAAAAATAATCATCAGACCACAACTTATCTAATATAAGACAAAAATGTATTTGAAGACCACCTCCCCACCCTTTTAATCAATTCAGTAGAACTATCCTCTCTAGCTAAATCTGAAGCCCTACCTATCCTGAACGAAGGAGATGCAAACCTCTCCACCGGAAATCCCATACAATGTAAAACCTTCCTCACCAAAAGTATGAATCTACTACTCGGCACCACCTTCCCATCCACTGAACAAAAAATTAACTGATACACACTCCCCTTTCGCCTCCTCACAAATTCTTTTGCCCACATTACTGGACAAATGCAATGATTCCTGTCCAATTTAAGCACCACCACACATCCTCTACCCAACTGATCTGTCTTACTCCTCCTTAATGCAGTAGTAACCTCGCCCTCACCTATAATGACATCCTTTCAATATAATGAGCCTAACAACTCCGAAATTTGAAAAGCGCCAAAATATAACCATGTACATAACGTACCTCACATAAAATAATCCATAGATCCCTTTTGCAACAAACCTAACCTTTTCAACAAAACTTTCAATATAACCCTCGTAATTGGTCATCTAGTATCCTTATATTCCATCACCATTCTACCCCATCCCCTTAACATACCAATCCCGAGGCCATTCAGCTGCAAACCACTGACCCCTAAAACAGGCCCCCATGCCAGCACCCCCAGCTGCGTCCATAAACAACTGAAGTTCCTCCTGTCCCACCCAGTCTGACTGCCAAAAAGGTATCCCATTAAATTGTTGCAAAAACCCGTTCCACAACCCCAAGTTCTCTTGCACCAATTGGATTACCCTAACCCAATGGTGTTTGCTCTTACCCCCTTTCAGCAAGTACGCCAGTGACCTACAAAAAGCTTGCCATGGGTGTACTGCTCGGCAGGCAAAATTCAAAATCCCCAGCAACTCCATAACTGAACGAATCCGAATTTTATCCTTACCCAACACTGAACGTATCACCAACCTAAGCCTCTCTATTTTATTCTCTGGTAAACAAAACAATCCCCGCTCTGCATCAACTGTTAATCCAAGAAATTCTTCTGCCCTTGCCAGACCCTCCATCTTATGCTGAGCCAATGGTACCCCTAACTCCTCACACATGACCATAAACTCCCGCAAACCCTCCTGTGCTCCTACCTTTCCTTCGCACACCAACAGAAAATCATCTAAATAATGCACTGCCTTTTGCGTCCCTGCATTTTGCTGCCAAATCCAATCTCAAAAGTCGCACATGCCACTGAACAACCCATGGGCATAGCTTTATCAAAGTAATACTTATCTCCTACCCACATCCCTAATAGTGGCGAATCCTGCCTCCTAATAGGCAACAATCGAAAAGCCGACTCAATGTCGACCTTAACCAACCATGGCTCCCTGAATTCTCTAATCACTTTTACTGCATCATCTAAGGAAGCGTAATGCACCCTAACCTCCTCTTCTGCAATAAAATCATTTACTGAATTCCCTTCCGGATAAGACAAGTGATGTATCACTCTGAACTCCCCTTCTCGCTTCTTCGGCACAACCCCAAAGGTGACACCCTGTAAGTACTAAAAGGCAGACTATCAAAAGGACCCAATAACCGCCCTCCCCACCCTACTCTCTTTCTCCAATAAAGCCTCCATGATGTCCTCTTTACCTTGAACAGATCATAAATTCTTGCAACCCCCCCACCCCTTCCCACTGTGGACTTAATAGGAAACCCCTTTTGAAAACCCTGTATTATCTCCTCTTTGATGACCAAGCCAGGAAACCGATGAAGCTTATCCCAGAGAATCTCCACCTTAATAGGGAATGGCGGCCCTCCCTCTATTGCCTCTAAAGAACCCGAGTCCAAATCCCCAGGACCCACAAAAATTACCCCTCCCCTGGGCAGGCTGAAAGCCTTGCCCACCAAAACCACCTTCAGGACCCATCACATTGGAGTTCCAGGACAGATCCTGCTGACCACAGCTAGTGGCCAAATGACCCCCTCCACATCTTGAACAAACATGGGCAAATTTGCACCCCACCCATGAACAAGAGCCACTATTAAATGACCAACACACACCCGTTGTTTCTGGTCTACTCAACCTTCTGTTAAAGCCCACGTAACTATCCATCATCGTAACCAACCATAGATCTGGGTGACGCACCTCCCACCAAAGTGACTGGTCCACAGCCTTCCATTTGCGGAAACGTTGATCATACCAGAGCCATGCATTACCCGGCCTTAAGTGCTGCGCCTCATGAATGGTAAGGAAATAGCCTAGCAGCGGCAGAGTCAAGGACCCACCCTTCTCCAGCTGCACTGCCATAAAATAAATAAAGGCAACCACCCAATTATCCCATGTCCTAGGGTGAAGCTTACCTACCCTCTGCCTTCCCAATGCTGCTAAGGCCGCTAACAAGTCCTTACTGTTAGAGGACTCTGCTTCCACTAGCCGTTGGACCCCTTCCACATCAATCAGCTCAAACAAATCCACATACTCCCCTTTCCAAATTTTTTCTTTAACCAGACCCAAAATATGAGGAGCCAGAATAACTGCTCCTGTCCCCTGCCCCACAGACTGGGTAGCCAACCAATCCCCAAGTCGCAGCCCAAAATCAGAGCCTACCTCTGAGCCCAAGCCCAACCTGTCCCCAGAACCCTGCACCCCCCCTGGCACCCTGTGCAACTGCCTCTGCACCTCCATTATCCCTTGCACACCACCCTCGAGATCTCCAACTGCCAAGTCGTCATCCCTCCCCACCCCACCATCCTCAACCCCTAGCTCCACCAACAATGCTGTTGTAATAAAACCATTACCTGCACCTTTGTCTTGAGATGTGCTGGGAACAGGAGTCTCCACTGCCATCCCCTGCTGCGATGCCTGCTGCTTTTTCCCCCCAGCTGGGGTTCTCACCGCCGTGCATCACCTCTTCCGACCTGGGGTCTGCTCAGTTTCCTGCACCACCTCCGATGTTGTCGCCTCCTGGAACAACTCCTCCACCTGGGCCACGATTGCTTGCCACCTCTGCCTCAGCTCTGGTGATTTGGCCATCTGAAAAAGAGAAACAAAATATTAGCACTATTCTATAAGCCCGACTGCCCTAATCCCCCCAAACCCCTGGTATTGCTTTGCCCCGCACCTTAACTTATCCTTGCCTGCCCACCATCGTCTTTCATCCCTCCTGTCAGCCACCTCCTACCATTAGTACCCCATCCTACCCTAGCATATCCCATATCAATATCCCTCCCACTATGTATCTATGAGAGGAAAAAATATATATATATAAATATATATATATATATATAAAATTAATTAATTAAGTCCCTCTAACTATATCCCTGTCACTCAGCCACCCAATCCCCTCACCATTCACACAAACAAGGCTAAACACTTACCTTCCCTCCCAGCATGATCCTCTATCTAAGTAACGGTTCTTCCATGCAGTGCGCATGTGCGAACCGGCACTAGGACCTAATGGTTGAAAGACCAGCAATAGCAACTCACTACACCACCAGGGAGGACAGAGAAGCCATATCACCACCACCACCACCGAAAACACCCGACCAACCACGACGCCATCCTGAAGAACCAGCAGCCTGACCGACACCCACAAACCCACCAGGGAGCACGGACCGACAACCGCCGCTATTCCACCGACGAAGAAGATGACGGATCCCCGAACTAAAGCCATGAACACAGGGGAAGCAACATGGACACATCGGCTCACAAACCCACCAGGGACAACCGCGATGCCATTCTGAAGTAGAACTGGAGAGGCGAACAGACAGCCATGAACCCCCCAGGGAGCGTGAACCACAAACACTGCCACTACCACCAATGAAAATGGAGCCGGGAACATGCTGGACCCACGTACCCACCAAGGATAAGCTACTATACACCGAGGGACACCCGGACAACCGCGACACCATCCTGAAGGGGAACCGGAGAGCAGACGGACCCACGAACCCCCCAGGGAGCAAGAACCGCAAATGCCGCCACTACCACCAATGAAATAGGGCTGGGAACATGCTGGACCACCAGGAAGCTGACCCGCCACTATACCCCAATGAAAACCACCACCCACGACCACAGGAGAACATCTACCCCAGGAATGAACACAACCGGCCCACGAACCCACCAGGGAGCACGAGTGGATGATCTACTGCTACCCCCCAACCTAACCGGGACCGGATTACACCGATGAACCCCCCTTTGCCTACCATGACCACTGAGAGAATGTCTTACTTTTTTTTTTTGGACTGTATCCCAACCACATGGCACCGACGGCCTGCTACCCAACTGAGCTAAGGACAGGCCCAGCCTCCCCCCACGGATGTCCCACAACCGCATGGCCCCACCAACAAGGCCTGATGAATCCCCAGGAGACCGGTGGATGACAGGAACAAGGATAACTTCACCCACCCAGGTAAGCCTAGCACTATTCCCATCCACTTCTAAAACTACATTATTCTATTTTTTTTTTTTTTTTTTTTTTTTTTTGTTATCCACCCCCCGGACCATTCACCCACAGACACACACCCACACACACAAAATACTCTATCACCCTTTCCTATCAGTAAGCTCAAACTCCAGTCCCCTCTTTACCTAATCCCTAGAAACACCAAAGTGGGAACTGACCCAGACCACCTAACCCCTTCTCTCCCCACAATCCAAGGCCTACCTTCATCCACAATACCTATAGGTCGTCTGGACGTAAGCTAGTTATCACTCCACCAACTCACGCCAAATGTGCCTACTTTCTCTAATCCCAAACCCTTAGTACTGTCAGAAGTCCCACCTACTCCTACTTCACTTCCTTTTACATCTCCCTCTCTCCTTAACCCTTTCACCACCACAAACCCACTATCCTAACCAACTGCAATCCTTACCTTCCTTTCTACCACTATACCCTCCCCACACCCCTTTACTCCCTTACTCAAGTTAGTTTGTCCCAAACTGCATTTATCGTGTATACTCAAAGCTGATGATCAGACGATGGACCAAAATGAATAGGCATATTGATGTTTTCAAGTGCTTTTCTAAAATGTCACTCCAAAGTGAAATGTATTTAAAATATGAATAATGAAAAGGTTGAGTTGAATGACATTTAACCAGCTGATATGCCTAAATTACGAGGAATTGGATGTTGAGTGTATGTTCGTGTTTACTTCCTGTTTTAGTCATGCTCTGTGTTAGAGCCAGTACTGCCATTGGATCTGATTCACTACCAAGACTTTTACCAGGCTCTTCAATAACAACAAACTCAGCTTCCGCAGAAGATACATTCGTAATACACATTTTTAAGTAGGAAAACACATTTTTATACTGAATAGAAGTTAGAGAAGGCTTTGTTATACTTGGAAATTAAACAGTTACTGACTGATATACAACAGGTATCACATCGGACAGGGACAGAGCAAGAAAATTATGTAGGTCTGCCAACATACATTAAGCTTACCTTTATTTTTCTCACTTTAAACTACAAACCAAATGATAATAGAAATGCTTATTTTAGCATTTTGTACATCTGACAAAACTGGAAAATCACAGTTTTATCAGTACAGCATATTAAAGGAGTTTGGTGCATAAGTGCTCCAGACCCATAATAATAATAATAATAATAATAATAATAATAATAATAATAATAATAATTAAAACACATTTTTTTTATAAAAATGCAATTAAAATCAGGAGTATCAAGGAGGTTGTTTGGTATGTTTACTTTGACTTATGTGTAAAATTGTTTTGTGGTGTTTAAATTATACCTTTCCTGTTAGTGTTTCTAGCTGCCTTAGTTTCATTTAGCAGGTTGCAGATAATTCAAAATATAATGGGCTGTGTGAGAATAACTCATGTGCCTGACAACTGCAAAGTATGCTTACAGTTACAACTGAGTAAACATGACACTAGCTAGTGCGCCTCAAGCTCATTTCTAAGAGCATTCTAGTGTAAAATATTTGTGGTTGTCAGGGACATTGGCAGCATCCAAGCATTTTATTTGTTTATGTATATTTATGCTCAGGGTTCAAAACACACATTTTGTAAAAAGATCTTTAATATCACTGATATTAATGTTTATTATGAATTCAGTTTTAAAACCTTTTCATCCTGTGAAAATAAAGAATAATTAAATGAGGTTGAATTTTTAACACTGCGGCCATTTAGTCTTGTCTTTGTTATTACAACAATTTCCAAAATATCCAAGGTATAGCAGCCACACTTTTCTGTTTTGTAGGCAACTTTGTACAATGTATTCACAAGCCTCTGCTAAATACTGTGTCTGCTTTGGAGTGATCATGGTAAAAAGATGGAAATTTACTTTTTTTCTTTTGTTTAAATGTTGGGTACTTGTAATTCATTAAGCTTTTAAACTCTTGTACCACATTAGACATGCTGTTATGGTTTCTACATGGCCCATTAATTTCATATGACTGACATTATTAACACACAAAAAAACAAAATAATTTAATTCTCGATTAATTTCCTTATTTAGGTAGATGTACAGATATTTTTGATGGCCCCTTCACACACATGTGCACGCACATCCATACCCATGCACACACATACATACTCCTATACATACGTGTGTGTGTGTATATATATATATATATATATATATGTATATATAAGTGTGTGTGTGTGTGTGTGTGTACCACAGGGAAAACTCAATTCACTAGAATCAAAGGTCATCTATTTAATTATTTTCATTTTCAGTAAAGAAGTATTTATTTCCAAATTTGTTATAAGAGCTTGATTACTCACTGAGGTTGTTTATAGCTCATGTTTTGTTCTGATTTCAGTATGTTCTCACAAGCAATTTAATTTCTCATGAAGTATCAGTTTTCCTGGTGGTTTAATGTTTTTTCTTACAGGTGGGAGACACTTTATACCACAATGATGGAAAACTATTGCATCTCACTAACTGTACCTCACTACAAGGAGATGTTTTCTCAAATATGATCATATCTAACAGCAACGATTCACAAATCTGTACTGATCAAAAATTTAAATACTTTCCTTTTCCAAACATTAAACAAAAAATAAAATAAAATAAAACCTAAGAGCACATACAAAAATGCAGACATTCTTCCGTGTTACTCATATGTGCCCTAAATCTAAATCTAGCCATAATGATGCCTCATCTAGCCCTACATTGTACGCTATGAAAAATACATTTCCACTATACAAGACAGTCACACACACATCATATAACTACACATTACTTTCTATTACTCTAACCCTAACCTGCAAACAAGTACACACTCACTCTTACCCCAATGCCAAAATGTTAGTACAACCAAAAAATTCACAATTAGTTAACTATGCCCCTTACCTGCACAAAAGCAAATATCACATTATTAGAAAGTATATATTTCAAGTCTGACATTTCCAACATTTGATAACAGACACTGTCAAGTAAAACCACACATCAGTTCAGTTCATCATTACATGATTTGTTATAGATAGATACAGAGAGGGATACAGATAGATACGTACATAGAGAGATAGACAGGTAGAGAGACTGACAGATAGAGAGAGATAGAGAGAGGGAGAGAGACAGAGCCAGATAAATGGAGAGATAAAGACATAGAAATATATAGAGAGAAATACATAGACAGATACATAGACATGTAGACAGAAAAATAGAGAGATGGATGGAGACAGAGATACATGTGTGTGTGTGTGTGTGTGTGTGTGTGTGTGTGTGTGTGTGTGTGTGTGTGTGTGTGTGTGTGTGTGTGTGTGTGTGTGTGTGTGTGTGTGTGTGTGTGTGTGTGTGTGTTTGTGTGTGTATGTGTGTTTATATCGTACAGCTATCTTCTGTGAATTCAGTATTCAAACTTTCTGAATTACAAAGTCAGGAGGTTGTAGGAGGAAGAGTTTGAATTTTCTGTTAATTGATTTATTTATATTTCACTGACTCTGAGCATGCCACGTATAACAGATAAGCAAGGTACAGAGTTTCAGAAGTATCAGAATATTGTTTCTATTACCTCCTTACAATCCAGTGTCTTAGTACGTTTGACTAATAAGAAGGGGGTTCATTACCTGTATTTGGAATGGCAGATGTATCTGTATCCAGCTTTGGAAGAGGAAATGAAAATGCTGTGACTGACTAGTTTTCAAGACAGTACTAATGCATTCTTGTTATTACATCAGTTATGTATAGAGCTTCTATGTTTTTGTGCCCTTTTTGCCTGCATTCCATCCTGAAATCTTGCTGTCTGCTAAGTTGTCCATAACATGGATCTAGCCTTCTTTGTATAGTTTGATGGGTTGCCTTGGACACAATCTTTACATTTAAGTTCAAAAGCTCGAGGTCATGCAGCATTTGGGCTATTGAATGCTGTATGTGATGTTATATTTTTTTAGTAGTCTGAGCTTTAAAATATTGATAATGATATTGTGTCATATAAATGGTATGTGCATACTAGTATTTCTTAAAGATCAGTCATGTAATGTTGGGAAAAAAACTGTATGTTGAGTTAATAGGTCATTATGAATCCAATTATCCATTATGTTCTTGCTTAACAAGAGGACTTTTTTAGCCATGGAGGTTTTGCTACAGATTAGCTGGACTTTCAAGAAAGATGATCATTGTCCTGCATTTGAGCATGAGTGGAGACTGTCTTAACACATCTGTTGTAAGCTTGTCCACATTGCCTGCAGAACGATTTCCAGGAAGAAAAAAGTGTCTCCAACTGCTTAGAGTGAGAAACTCTGAAGAGTCTTCAACTGTGGTCCATGAGTTGGATGGTCTATTTCAAACAGCTATATTTCAAGTCTTAACAAACTCATCTTTGCTACAGCAGAAGTTAACTTTGTACCTGGACTTCTATTTGAATGCTAGAGGAAACTATATATCAATATTTTCTGATGGCACAATTATAATTTTTCAATGTATGTTTTGTAGCCATGAGTAAATAATTTTGAAACTGAAATAAAACTGTGTTATCATTTACTTATTTGTCCAATATCATCTATATATATATATATATATATGTATATATGTATGTATATATATATATATATATATATATATATATATATATATATATATATATATACATATATGTATAAATAATTTTTATATTTATGTATCTTTAAAATAATCATACAGTTTCCTAACACACTGAGGATATGATTAAGTGTATGGATGGAAATACTATAATTCAAGCAATGAATATTAGTTTAAAATTCCAGAATTATTAACTGAGTAGTTAATTGATATTGAGAATTATTAGAATTATATTCTGTAAATTGTTAAAGCAAGAAGCTGCCTTACCCATTTGATCACTAAACGTATTGCAAAGACAAAAAATTTCCACTTACCATGCTACAAGACTGAGATGAAAAGTTACACAGCCAGTTACCTAACCCCACTGTTTTTTGTGAAGCTTTAAGCTAAAATCAATTGACTACAGACATTCATCACTACAGTTTTGACCCACCTGTGCTGGTTCTAAAGTAATTTGAAAGAAACTGGCAGATTCAATGGAAATATGACCAAAACTGAAATCTGTGATAAATATGACAGGTATCAATAATGGAAAATGTGTGGTCAGTATGCTGCTCAACCCATGTTAAAATAAACAGTTATCAACACTTTTTGAACATGTTTTGTCTTGCATTTTGACGACAGAATATTTGCTGTTATGAATCAGAATCACCTCTGTTTGCCTACAGACATGTAGGTGCTTGCAGCTACTGTTTTGATGCTCGACTATGATTTTAACTGCTTTTGTGTTTTGACTTTGTCTCAATGATAGACGAGGCATTACTCACTTTTTATTTCAAAAAGAATATGTTGTTAGATCTAAAAACATTAAAATTATGAAACATTAAAGTACAGTTTTGAAACTTTTGTGAAATCTCTAGTTATATTGCTCAGGCTCATAGGCTTCATTTCAAATTGGTCGCTTGAGGCTTTACGGCAACTTGAATATTTTATGTCTCTTTAAATTAATTTTTTATGCATTTTTTCAAAAAATATATTCAACTCTATTCAAGCTGTAGCACAAATGTCAGGTAAATGGGTTCTCAGATCAGAAGCATGATGCATTTCAATACCTTTGAAACATAGTTTCTCTTACTCTATTAGAATATATTTTTTCAGAAGTCTCATATTCCATTGTGAAATAATGTACTTTATTGAATAACTAAAAGCCATTTTATACTAAGCATTTTTTCTTATATGTACTACTTGTTTAATAAATATCTATATTTGTTTAATATTTCACTTATCCTGCTATACTTC
This sequence comes from Protopterus annectens, assembly GCF_019279795.1. Lineage (NCBI taxonomy): Eukaryota > Metazoa > Chordata > Ceratodontiformes > Protopteridae > Protopterus > Protopterus annectens. Next base: position 1,278,639,316 of record NC_056733.1, read on the forward strand.
CTTCAGTAATCAAAATTTTATGACTCTGCACTGTACCTCCAATATTAATTAATGCATTACTTAAAAAAATGTTATGGATATCTGTTAAGCACCAGTTGTGATTTCTTTAGTTCTTTTTTGCACACATTTCAAGGGCTGGAATGCATATACATGTACTGGTAAAAAACGAAGATTTGAAAATAATTCAGAATAGCATCAGTGCATGGGAGGAAGACAAGTAATCAGTATGCTTTACTTATGCAGGGTGCATCATTATTTCATATACATCTCTGCACCATTAACCACTTGCAATGTACACTCAGCTTTATGATTTTTATTGCTAGGGCTGCAGCAGAAGCTATGTAATCTAGAAGGACATTGCAAACAGTTGAAAAAGCTGTATTTTGATTATATTTATTGATGCATTTCTTATGCTCAGCAAATACTGTGTTATTTCTCTGCATAATCTGATTATGTGTCTGCGTGCTTATATCATCAGCTATATGGAGTGAAGGGTATATTTCCACTGCTCACTCAGTGCAGTGTACTTTTTCCCTCCAGTATAGTATAAAAGCTGATTCCATCTGTTAGCAGAATATTAATAGACTGTGTTTGTCTTATCCCACTGAAAATCATATGGTACACACAGACTGAGAGAAATGCTATGTAGTAATTCCTATATTAAATGACTATCAGTAACTTTGTAGTTACATTGTCTCATTATTTTGTCCATTTATGATTACAGTCTAGTCATATTCATTTTTCATACTAAGGAGGGGGAGCTATTCATACTGATAAAGTTGCATTGTACTCCCACATAAATCACATATTAATTTTTGGCTTCTGATTCATGTCACCAGGTTAAATAACCATTCTAATTTGTTAGGCCTGCTATATGTGCTACCTTTTGCAATTATTGAATATTATCATCCTGTCACGGAAGTATTTTCTGTAACAGTAAAGCATTTAATAAAATGTGTATAGTGCTTAACAAATAAAAAAGTGCAGTCAGTCACAGACCAGTTTGTCTGAGAAGTGATTTTGTTAATGAACTCAGATATCAGTAACCACGATGTTGCTTCCTTCCTAAACTGATAGTTAAGTTAAAATCAGGGTTCATGGTATGTATTTAGTCACATTTGTACCCCAAAACACAATTCCCTTAAAAATTCTGCACAAGTTTCCATGAAAGTCAGTCACACCTGATCCATAGTGCACAAGAATGGATATAGCACGCCATCCATATGGTGTTGTTTCATGGCGGCCATATTTGCACTTTCCTTTCCCAAGCAAAAAGAAAAAAAAAAAAAAAAAACTGCTTGCCCTTGAATTTGCAATAAACTACCCATCCTATCATATGTGATTAAATTAAGTGAAAACATTTCGGTTTTAATAATTTTGCCAACATACATTATACAGTTATATAAAAATGTCAAGCTAAATATTCAGGCAGGAATTAACAGGTCAGTGAACAATGTTTACACTGTGCAAAGTATAATAATAAAATAGATAAAAGAAACGATCTTCACTTGGAACTGATGATCTTATATTTAATCATAGCTAGAAATTAAACATAAATGTAAGAGTAGCACAAATATCAGTGGGCTTAAGAGGTAGCACTCTCAATTCTGATGCTGGAAATCAGATGACTTTGGGTTCATTTCCCACTTCATATAGTTAATTTTCTATTACTGACACTGTGGTTCAGTGGTTGCTTCACTCCTGATTCTGTCGTTCTTCAGATGATATGTTAACCAAGGCTTTATCTGCCTAGCATTGTGGTAGCTTAGATGGATGTAAATGATCCAGGGATAACTATTAAAACAAATATTGGAAAACTTTATTTTATATATAACCTTTAGTCTCTGTTTACAACATAATAAATTTTACACATTTTCTTATTCATGCACTATACAAAACAGCATTCACATTTTCAAATGTTATTCTTGTTCTTACTTATTCACTCTATACAACAAATTCTCATTTATGTTCATAAAACTACGTCATCCCACACTGTTTGTTTTATAGTTGTTTTTTTTCTTAAAACACTACCACATTCCTGCAATCTATCATACAATGATTCCTCACACCTACAGAGCCAAATATCCCATATTACTCCAAACAATATTTTAACAATTACTTTCCTTAATGCTGTCCCCACATTTTCATACTTCCCATATACTAACATATTTAGATCCTTCTTTTTAAAACATTCATATTGAAATTTTGATTTAAAATTTCCCAAATCTTCTTCACCCTTTTACATCCTATTTGAAGATGTTCCATCATTACTTCTACTTTACACATTTTACACATTTTCTCTTTTTGCTTCTTATATTTTATCTGCTCCTCTACAGTTAATGTCTCCAACATTAATCTCCACATCGAATCTACAACTTTCCTTACTTTTTTAAACCTTTCTCATCTTTCTATTATCCTTTTTTTTTGGCTTACCCCACAGCTTTCCATGGCTTCACGTAATGTGCAGCATTCATAAAGGTACAGTGATGTGTACACAGCTGCGTGTACATTGCTATACCTTTTACCTATTCAGCAAACACGTGATGCAAGGTCCTTCAACATGATGACATGAAGCAATGCAAAAAGCTGGCCACATAACCATGCTGAATGCTGTTAATAAGGCATTTCAGCAGAATAGGCATATGCTAATTATCCATCTGCTCTCTCCCTCAGAACTGCCTCCAGAAAGTCATCTACAAAGCCGAGTGATTCCAGAAAGAGCTTAGCCATGTAGATCAGCATGGTCATCCCTATGATGTTGCAGTAGTGACCATGGCTAAAAGGCCATATCCAACTGCTGCACATTATACAGTTATATAAAAATGCGACCATGGCTAAAAGGCCATATCCAACTGCTGCACATTGTACAGTTATATAAAAATGCCAAGCTAAATATTCAGGCAGGAATTAACAGGTCAGTAAACAATGTTTACACTGTGCAAAGTAACCATTAGACACCTAGGCTTACTTTAAAGCTGCCATAATGGCACAACATCAGAATGACGATTGGAGGTGGGCGGAACCATTGGTCACTGGAATTAATGTTCAAAGTGCTGTACAGCATCTGTACAAGTGCCAACATTAGTACTGGAACCAGGGAGGTCGGGTGGGAGGGTGCACTAGACATCAGGGAGTGCTTTCAGTGTCACAGTTGAACTATCATTAGTATGGGACTCAAGAGGAAGGAGTGATACACTAGATACCATGGAATGCTTTAAGTGATCTGAAGGCAATGTTTTTACATAGAGATTGGGGGTGGGGGATACACTAGACACCAGAAAATGCTTTAAGTGTTGTGATGACACCAACACTACAATGGGTATGGGGAGGGGGGGCTGCACTAGATACCATGTTTTATTCCATATAGTGCTCTAAGTCACATGCAAGTATGACAGGTTTGTGGACAGGGCAAACACTGAGCATACTGTAATGTGCCATGATGGCACCATCAGTAGTACAGGAATAATGGTGAGGGGCACCACTGGACACCAGGGATAAGTGCTGCATTGACACACACACTTCATAAGTATGATGTGGATTAGAAGAAAAAGAACTAGACCACCAGGGATGACTCTTTAAAGTACTGTAATGGCGCCAACATTGTAACATATATCTGGGATGAGACGATACATTAGACACCAGTGTCTAATACATCTGTGCCATAATGGCACTAAAGTATTAAAGAGGTGGGTGAAAGATGGCAGGATGGGGTAGGTATAGTGATCGTGGTGTGTATATGTTCTTGAGTGTGTTTGTGTGTACCTGGAGGGGGGATTCAGCTGCCAAAATGAGCAGCAGGTTACTGGCACGATGTGCAGATTAGCTATGATCTGCATGTTGCAGTAGCAACTGCAATTCAAAAATCAAGCAAATTAGTAGATGATGAGCTCTGACCTCTGACCTCATCATGGATAGAGGGCCTTTGTATTACGAAGAGACACATCACACTGGAAGATTCTTCCTAGTGTGAGCCATACAACTCACACTTGGAACCTTAATGAATTCACAGGAATACGTTTCCATAATATTTTTATACCAATCTTTTTTTTTTCATATCCACCTTGTCTATCTCTAAACTCCATAATTAGTTTTACTTATATATTCCTTCATAGATTCATTGATATTTTAAGGCTATTGAGTCTTATGGTCATTTATACATTGCCAACACCCTACCTCAGGCCATGCCTCCTTTCTCCAGGAGGAACATACCAGCAAATCACACAGAAAGTTTGTCAATAGCCGTCCTGTCTTGTAGGTCATATTTAAAGGAAGCTCACTATCTGCATAACATGCACAGACACTTTATTTTAGAGATTTTGGAGGTATTGTGTTATAAACATGCCTCTCCATCATATTCTGTGTATCCTTTGGTGACAATTTGTAGCCCTGCTTCTATTATTGGGGGAGCCTTTGCACTTGTGGATATATAGGAGATCCAGGACAACTGGGCCTATAATGTCACAGTAAGCGAGACAGAGGTCAGCCCTCAAAAGTCTGTAAAACACTTAATAATAGAATAGAGCTTCCAGACTCTGTAGATAACTCAGGGACATTTGGGTATATGGGTTGTGAAATTTTCTGGTTATAAACTTTTGTGGTCTTTTTAATCATTTGATATGTTTAGTGAGTTCATCCCACAGGGGAAGTTAATCTGATCAATGTTGAGTATGTGGGAGTGATTACCTAGTTAGACCATGAAGATATAGCTCTTGTAATTATTTGTGCTACATTAAAGGGTTTCCTGACAAATGTTGCAACTGATGGCCAAAAGAGATGAAATTATCATCTCAAGATCCTAGGTCCCTGATTGCTTCTCATTTTGATGTAGTCTGTTGCTATACTGTATGATGAGGGGAAGTGTTATCTGTCAAAAGTTATGATAGTACACTATTTAGCATTTAGTTTTAGCATTTACTAGGAGAGTTTATTCTAGAAGGTTAGGGTTTCAGAGAGTGACTTAACAACAATCTTCAGTTTGCAGATATCTGCAAGTTTTGCTAGTCAGAGATCTTTTTTTTTCTTGTTGCTTTGAGAAGTAAAGATCAAAAAGAAGATATCCCATTACTTAGCCCTTATGCATATTGCTCACCACTTTCATCCTTTATAATATGGCACCTGCAACTTAAACTGGGTGAGTCTATCTTTTAGCCATTTTGCTATGTATTTTATTACACAAGGGTCGCTCTTTAAAGAATTTAACTTATGTATGATACCAGCATGGGGAATGGTGCCAAAGGTATTTGCCAGCCAAGATACACCGTCTATACCACAAAGCTTCCATCTACAGTCTCTCTAACTCTTTTGAAGAAATATGCCAGATTCAATAGACTGGATCAACCCTTAACAAATACAGATTGTTAGGATCCAAGTGTTAATTTATTTATTTATCTTTGTTTACTGGGAAAGTCTGACTGGGTCATCCCCATTTTCAGCTGAGGCCCAGGGAGAAAAGCTCCATTTGTTTACATTGCATCATATTTAGTTCTAGTTAAACACAGGTTAGTTACATTTCTTTTTACATTTTTACACATACAGTAGTTACATGTATACATTCTAAGATTTTACAGAGATACAAATTACTAAGAGAAAGCCCATGTGCAACTTAATGGATTGTACAGGCAGCAGTTATGTAAAAGAATTTGTTTTTGTCATTTCATTGAGAGGTTAAGACTATTCTATTTAAGGAGAGCATTTGGAGAGTATTGTACAGTGAGCACAAGGTCTTAACCCAGTGACGATCATGTGCAGGACCAGGACTGGTTAAGATGTAGTTTGAGCAGTGGTTTAAAATTACCATGTTTGTCGGAGAGATTTATTTGTGTGGGGATACTATTCCATAGTTGAGCATTGTATTGGGAGTAGAGCGAGTCTCCTGCAACATTATTTGACTTATTTGTGAGTAGTAAGAATTTGTTACTAAAATGGAGGTCACTTGCTAGACAGTAGGGCAGTAATATGTTTTTTTTTTTTTTAGTTTAGGGCATTTTTCTGGATGATGGATGGGTTAGTGTGCTGTAGTTAGTTGTGAATATGTTAGGTAGCTATGCAGCTCAAGCCAGATTAATTGCTTTAAGCTATGACAATGGCGGGTCCTATAAGGGAGATTGTTAGCAAATTTAGCTACTTTATTGTAGCGGGAGGTGTGAGCTGACAGTAGGAAGGTGGTGACTAGAGTTTTTCATGCAGTATCTGTAAGGACTCCATCAATCCTATAAAGACAGCCTAGTTTCTGGTGTGTGGATTTAATGGTGTGCAGTATATGCTGGTCATATTTGAGATTGTCATCTACTATAACACCAAGAAGTTTACTGTGAGTTATAGTTTCAATGATAATATTATTTGTTAACTTTATGGTGAAAGATTTCTTTTGATTTTGGCATCTTTTTGAGGTGAAAAGCATTAACTTAGTTTTCTTGGGGATGAGTAGGAGGTTTGGTTCTTTGATCCAGGTTTCTACAGAGAAGGATGATTTTTGGGTAATGTCTTGGAGGTTATTTATTAACTGAGGCTGCTCATATTAATGTTGAATCCCCTGCATACTAAACTTTACTAGCGTTACAAGTAGAGGAGCGGAGGATATTAATAAACATATTAAACATGAGAGTATGCAGGATGGAGCCTCGAGGGACACCTATAGTAAATGACTGAAAGGATGAGTAGATATGTGCATGTTTAGCCTTTACTAGACCTGAGCTCCATCCAAGATTAATTTAATACCTTTTGTCTCTAGATTGCCAGGACAGTTTCAGGTCCCTTGTCACACTGACCTGAACTAAACAGCTAATGAATGAATGAAATGGATACAAATTAGAAGAAAGCTAAGCAACTAAGTCTAAAACTATACAGAGACAGCTGATGCATTAAGTTTAAAGGATGAAAAAGTCAACTACACATAACATGCAGTTAACTAATTTGAGTCTAACAAACAATTAAAGGCAACTTGTAGTTTATAGGTTCATAGGTAGGTACTAGGCTATCTGCCCAAGGGCATGTATAAGCCTGGCCAGAGTGTGTCGGCTTTCGCCGCCCCATTGATTAATTAACTGAGCCTCTGTCAAGCAGAGCCAATGAAGTGATCCCAGGGGTGTATTTTCTGTTACCCATCCACTTGTCAAGGCTTCTCTTGAAGAGTGTTAGTGAGGGGCTCTGCCTAATGTAGTTAGGAATTTTGTTCCAAAGCATGGGGAGTCTCTGTGACAGGAATCTATCCCTCCAGCATGTTCTATTTATTGCTGTGGTGAGGTTTAGCTCACTAGAGCGCGTGGCTCGCAGTGACTTGGGTTTCTTTAACTTGAAATAAAATAATATGCAATGTAAATTTAAACACAACTCAAGCTGAATATTGTATAGCCATTTCTGCCTTGGAAAGAGTATTCCTAAAATAATAAACCTTGGAACACTAAATGATTGCAAACAATTTATATATAGTTGAATGCCCAGATTAGTGACCTGTATAATGAATTACATTAAACACATCACATTTTATCAAACTATTAAGTCCCAATCAGTTTTGGGACTGAGCTTTTCCCAATAGCCACATGACAAACAAGTAACTGAGTCAGAAGAAAAATTTTAAAATGCTATGCTTCCTTCTGCAGAGATTCAATAGAGTGCTTTATACTCTTGTATGTCAAGTATAACATCACAGGAAATTTTGTTTGAAAAATATATATTTTTTTCATTTAGCAGCAGTGCATGTTTGGAAAGTATGTGTCAGTTGTGTTTTTTTTTTCCTAACAAATAACATAACCACAGACACATGAAGTTCTTCCAAGTTGGTAGTGATTTTGCAATGTTTAGCTAATGAAAACATCCATGATACTTTAAAGTTGTCAGATAAGTTTATTGGAGAGCAAACTCAGTTACAAATCTTGGGGCATAACAAACCATTTCAATAACTATTAGTTTCTTTCAAGTTTTATCTCTGAGTAAGATGCATTTTATGACCTGAACAGTTTTATAATGTACTTGAAGGATTTTGGCAAACTTCTAGCGATTAAATAATTTCTTCTGGCATGAGGTTCTAAGTTAAAAAAAAATCCTGAATACTTTTTGGCCAGTTTTTGCTGTCTCTTTATTAAAATTGTGTAGGGCATGTGTAATATAATTCTAAATATTTCAGAGAAATATATAGTTAAAAATGAAGCAAACTACATACGGTTTAGTATAAATATGCATTCAACATATGTGCCCATTTAAAACCTCTCCCTTACTTCATGTCTGCAAGAGTATCTGTAACCAGTCGAAGCCATCCAAATCCAGTGTCCTTCCTTCATATTATTCTAGTCTATTGCTAGTCTTCAGTGCTGGTTCCCTCTTCCTTTATTTGCTGATTAATTCTACTAAATGCTGCCTAACATCTTCCCCATGCCTTCTCCAATGTACTCGTTCTACTTTTACCCTCCTGCGTTTTTCTCAGCTTTCCCATCCCTTCTCCTAGAGTTCCCCCTTTGTAAGCATTTCCTATACCCCTCCTGTTTGCTGTGTATACCTTAAACCAGTGCAGCAGCAGCACTGTTTTCACCATCCACTTTCCCCTGTTTTCCCTACAAGGTTCTTCTCATGCTAAACAAAGCAGGCTGCCTTAGGCAACTTCCCATTGTTTCCCTTGGGATTCCATTAACTTAAGTAATCCTGCAAAATGACAAGCAATATTAACTTGTCAAAATATCCACTAATATTAAATAAATGACACATACACACTCTGACACGCACACACACAGACACACATGCACACACACACTCACATACACAAAAAATATTTTTTGCATGGGTGCAAATCCCTTGCACAGTCTTCACCCTCTTCCCATATATTGAATACCTGAGACTGTACTGACTTGGTGAATGAGCAAAATGCACTCTAATTTTCATTGTTTCATTCCATTGTTTTGCACTGTTATTGCAATTCCACTCTGCAGACTAGCACTAAAGGCAATTTGTGGAAAGAGTTTCAAAGTTTCAAAAAAAAAAAATAAAATAAAAGAGGCAACCAAGTAAACACAACCTGAGCAAAACGTGCAGGAGTGAGAGATCTTCAGGCCATATCTGTGAGGTCTTAAAAGTGAATCCTTCTACATTACCATCCGCTCTTTGCAACATCTCATTTGCCTTCTACAACATAACTTTAAGTAAGCCTGTCATATATGAAACTGCGCAGCTTACTCTGTCTCATGCCTGTGTCTGCTGCTGCTCCTCCATTACTGTCCCCTTTAATTCTACTCTTAAAGAGCAGAACAACTGTGATGTAACATTGGTACAAGGTGTACATTCAGCGACCACATATGCGATTGAATCTTTTCAAGCCAATTTACATCTAAGCTATCCATTCTCAAAGACCTTCATCTTTCCCAACGTGCATCATCTTTCTCACAATTCCCCTTATCCCATCCATCCCCCATATTCTTACCCACATTTGGGTCCCTAAGCATTTACCCTAGTCACCGTTTCTGCACACTTCTGCATGCACCCCAGGGTGTCACAACTTACCCTGGTACCGTATTGTAACTCGATCTTCTCTAACTTCGCCTGCACCTTTTTTCAAACTCTCATATTGTAGATATTTCCTTCGTTGAGTGTGAATAACTTCCTTTCTTCCTTTAAAGATTTAAACTCGAGACTTTTTTCCTCTCTTACTCACTTACCCAGTTTTACAGTCTGCACAGTGATCTCCTCACCCTGTCACTGCTTCATTCCTCCCTTCCCATCCACCTTCATCATCTCCATCCGACATCCGACAGCACTACTCTTCAGTCCCCACAATTCCCCACCCTACAGCACTGCTGTCCTAACTATATAAATCTTAACGTCTTTCTCCAGTACCCACAGGTGCATCTCATCACCTGTTAAGCTTTCTACTATACACTATCACACTGCTCCTAATGTATCCACAATGGCACAACCACTGGTGCATCCTTTCTACCACCACCCACCATATTCCCATTACTAAGTACTACATTGGAATTTTGCACATCTGGCACCCTGCAATCCCCTCTTTGCTAATCTAGCCACATTCGTTCCTTCCCCATACTCAGTCCTTTCCTTCATGTCCCTCATCCTGCCTGTTAACTACACATACCAGTCACAGATCCTCCATGATTCCCTCTGCAGCCATACTGTCAGACCAGGATATACCTTACTAAATACACCATTTTGATGCAGGGCCATCATCCTCAAAACCCATACTCAACCCTTTAACTGTACATAGCTTTGTCTTCCTAGTCACAACCATCTTTCCTTTACATTACCCGAAAGAATTTCATACATTGATGAATGTTTTTTAGGATGATGTCATTTTTCTTGATAAAATAGTCAATTAAGGATCTCAGTCTCCTCTCTCTCTTTCTCTGTCTAGATACATCTATATATCTCTCTGTATATATATATATATATATATATATATATATATATATATATATATATATATATATATATATATATATATATATATATATATATATATATAATATGGGTTCACTACATATGATCGAAAGTTCATACGACCGAAGCCCATTTGACTGAGATCAAATGACCTAAAGTTCATTTGACCGAAAACCCATATGACCGAAAACTCATTTGACTGAAAAACAGCACTGGCAGTCTGTAGAACACTGTAAGACAAGTAAAAGGTATATGCCATGCTTCCCACTGTAGTGCGACCCTGAAGTTAGAATATATTGATCAGATATTTTGTGGTTTGATTTGATATTGTTTAGTGAAACTGAACACCCCAATGTGGGGGGCTGCACCCCCCACACCCCCCGAACAATATATTCAATCTCCAAAGTCGCACTACAGTGGAGAACAGGTCATAAACCTGCCAGTGCTGTTTTTTGGTCAAATGAGTTTCCGGTCATATGGGTTTTCGGTCAAATGAACTCTAGGTCATTTGGTCTCAGTCAAATGGGCTTCGGTCATATGAACTTTCAGTCATATGTAGTAAACCTATCATATGTATATATATATATATATATATATATATATATATATATATATATATATATATAGTGAACCAGGTTGACTCGATTAAATGTCTACAGTGCTAACACCAAGATGCTTCTGCACCTTGGACCATGCAAATTAAAAAACATATTTTTCTCTCACACTCCTACTAATTATATATACTAAGTCCAATATTGCACAGTCCCCAAGGGAAAAGCCATATTTCCTAACGTGGGTAATTGCCGATCCCTACACAACTGTCAACCATCTGTTTTGTTGGCCAAACTGTTTCAACAAAACAGATGTCAACTAAACCTGAAATTAGTCTCTCCTGTGTTTTGTTGAAGATCCCTTTGGTTGACAAATGTAGGGGGTGTTGTTTAATTTGGATGGGACAGGTAGTTAAGCAGTGCAAATGTCAATGTTATGTTTTGCCAAAACAGATGAGTGGGGTTGGAGGAAGGCTGGTAGTGTTTTTATGGGTTGGGGTCAGAGATAAGTGTAGAACAGCTGTATGTTTGTATACATGTGTGTGCCTTTTAGGGTTAGGGTTAGGGTTGGCTACGGGGATAGATTGTTTGTACGAGTGTGTCTTGTCTACTAACAGTGTTATCGGAAGGTTTTTATTAGGGCAATGTATAAGGTTAGGGTTGGGGGAAGGGGCAGCATTAGGGTTAGCATTAGCATCATTACTAACATGGTGCAGGGGAGCAAAGCCTTGACCTGAAGTGAGTGTAGAGCTACCGTCTTGGTACCAAACTGGAAAATTTCAATTCTCAACTCTCACCAAAGAAAAAAAAAGAGCAAGAAACTGTTTTCAAGGGGTGCATTCATAAAGGTACAAGAACAAGTATATGAAGTTATCCACATTGTGGTAACCTTCTTGTGTTCTTCAATAGCCTGAACAGAGTATTGCATGGTGCTCTAGCACAAAAACATGCAACACCTTGTAGGTTGGCTCCACTACCATGCTGCATGCTAATGAGGCAGTATGGGAGGAGAGGCATATGCTTATTAGCCATGAGCTCTCTTCCCTGGAACTGCATCCTGGAAGGAATCTACACTCTAAGTGATTCAAAAAAATCATGTGTCTGCATAGATCAGCATAACCCACCATGCTGCAGTAGGGAAAATGACTGTTTGGTCTTGTTCTACTACCAAAAGTGACGGACGTTGTGGTACTGGAAGATGGGGAAGCCACTAGATACCAGGCTTTGTCTAAACCAAGTGTCATAACTGCACTTAAGGCAGTCAGGGCATTGGAAGGTGGGGGAAGCCAGTACAAACATTGGGGATGAGGGGAAATACTAGCCATCAGGGATTCCTCAAAACCAAGTGCCATAACAGTACTAGTGAGATTATGGGGATTGGGGGTGGGTTTTTTTTTTACCATGAGACACCAGTGATATCTCTAAGCTGACTGCCATAATGATACAATGGTATTTACAGCACAGGGAATCTACACTAATTGTGCAGTAATGGCATTTAACCTAATATGGAGATCAGAGGATTGGAGAAACTTTAGCCACCAGGGAATACTCTAAACCCTTGTACCTTGAGGGAGAAGCCTCTAGATAGAGTCAAGGCAGACATATCAGGCTAGGTACTGAGACTGAGGTGTGTGTGTATGTGTGTGTGTGTGTGTGTGTGTGTGGGGGGGTGTATATGAACATTTACTTATTTGTGTTGAAAATTGACTGGGGGTGATGCCACTGCCTACTTGAGCAGAAGTTTACTACTGCAATGTCAAATTAGCAGATATACAAATTAGCCGATAATGAGGTATTTTCTTATTGTCTTTAACATGTCTCGTCTGAATAGCAAAACGCCAAATTGGGAGAGCAAGGACTTATTAGTATGATCAATATGACACAAGTTAGGTCCTTCCCTGCCTATCCATTGCAGTTTACCTGCAGTTTATTTCTATCCAGCAGCACAGGTATGTGAACAGAAAGGTGCGACCATGTTGTTTTGTTGCATCTTATAATAATAAATTCCATTGTTTGGCGTGAGTGTACCTTTGCTGTTTTTATGTGAATTGTAGTTTAGGTGGTGCTTTCTTTCATTTTTCTTGATTTATTTCTGTGTTGTGGAATTTTAAATATAGTTTAGCAGTGTATTGTCTGATTATGCTGATTATTTTTGGATGGCTTATTTGAAGTTAAGCTAGAGATCAAGTTTAGTTTTACTAGCAGCAAACATGGTGCAAAAATACGCTACCCATTTCAAGTTGTTTGCATTTTTGTCACAGATAGACTGGGAGTTATGCTGTTTAATTATGGGATGTACTGAGGTAAAGCTCCACCACCCTGCCAATAGGGCCTCTGAGCAAGATGACACATTTTTCCCTGTTTTATTGTTATTTTATGAGATCTATTTCTTTTCATTTTGAGTTTAGTGGACATCATTTTTATGGTTTCACTATTTTGACATGATTAATGATATCTTGGTCTACTAAACTGACATTATGGTGTGCCTAAATAACAAATGGACTAAATGTAGCTGATGATACATTTTAGTCACTTGCAATAAGTAAAAAAAAGGTCTTAATCAAGTGTTATTTATTTATTTATTTATTTATGTTTAATTGAGAAATGAAAACCATCTGTGAATGCGTTGCTCATCCCTCCTAAATCTTGCATTGGCTTTTCCATCTGCACTTTGCCTCTGCATCTGCTGCATCATCTCCTTCCCTAGATCAGTATAATACCCTTACAGCTTAGCAGTTGATTGCAAAATTGAAAATGCACATTGTTTTGTTGTTTTCCTTATGGCATTCAAGAAATCCTCATAACACAGACATATCTCGACATTTAGCAGCGAATTTAAAGTGCATCAGTGACTCAATTCTATTACACAATTTCAGCAGAATAGTTTTGGGCAATTTGTTTACAAAAAGCAATTTTGATTTGTGACTGCAAAATTAAGACTGAATTATGCATTGTCACTTCAGCTGCATAGTATGAATTAATTAATTTTCTGATAACTTACATTATTTTATCAGCATCATAGGATAGCTGATCAGTATGCTGGCAAGCAGTGGACAGAATCGTGAGATCCAGTCCTGAATGGTGTAGTAGTCCAATGCATATTGCAGACAGACACGTAAGCACTCGCTCGCAGACAAACACACACACACACACACACACATGCGCGCGCGCATGTGCGTGCATGTGCTGTAGCTGAATTGAATACTCTGAATAGTGTGTAGCTATGCATGCCATGTGAAAGCAAATGTTTGTGTGCCAGTAGAGCAGCAGGTGGCATAGTTACTTTTCTTTGGTGCAGAAGGCAGTGGGTTCTATTCCCACACCAGGTAGATGGATTACTCACACTAATGCAGCATAAGGAAGGTGCTGCCCTCCTGAGTGTGTAGTTCTTCAAATGAAATGTTAAACTGATGCACTGTCTGTCCTGGGTGGTGGAAGCTCAGGTAGATGCAAAAGATCCCACAACAACTATTGAAAAGATTAGGGGCTCTTCATTTGGGGGAATGGGTTTGGCATAATGATTAAGATCTTCAACTCACAGACACAAGATACAGGATATGATTCTGATGTGGTGGTTACTGGCTAGGCTGCTCAGTGCAGTTAGCCTAGTATTCATCTATGAACACACACATATACATATACAAAGGCTCGTCATTCTTCTAATAATATGTCTTTGGCAGATGAAAGCTCAGAAAGTGGCACTGCGAGAACATGCAGCAGTCTGAATAGAAAGCACTTAGATGGGAACAGAACCAGAGAATCAATATCTGTATGACAGTGCTAATCACAGTACTGCACAGCTTCATCAAATGCATCTGTAAGATAAAGACTTCGAAATTTAGGTCACAAATCATTAATTCCTGTTGTTTGCATATTTAAGTATTTTCTTATAATATTGAAGACATTTAGTATTTTAGTTCAGAATTTACAGTGTAATTTCTGTACTTGTTCTGCCCCTGGATTACTGGGCTGCCACTGAAATTCAAAAAATAATTTTAAAGAGTTAGTTCTCCAGCCTGTTATAGATCATCCACAGTGTCAGTGTGTCCACATGGGTGTGGCTGTGTGTGTGTGTGTGTGTGTGTGTGTGTGTGTGTGTGTGTGTGTGTGTGTGTGTGTGTGTGTGTGTGTGTGTGTGCGTATACGTGTGTGTGTGTGTGTGTGTGTATATACATGTATGTGTGTGTGTGTGTGTGTGTGTGTGTGTGTGTGTGTGTGTGTGTGTGTGTGTGTGTGTGTGTGTGTGTGTGTGTGTGTGTGTGTGTGTGTATACATGTGTGTGTATACGTGTGTGTATACGTGTGTGTGTGTGTGTGTGTGTGTGTGTGTATATGTGTGTGTGAAAAAAACTAAGGGTAATGCTGCTCAACACCAGAAGTCTAAATCTCAAGATGCAGGCACTTGATGCACTCCTCAGCATGGAGAAAATTGACGTCTGTGCAGTAACTGAAACCTGGTTCAAGGCTCCGGAGAGCACCCCAGCGCTACCAGGCTATACCTCGTATCATGCTTTTCGGCCCCAAAACCCGGGCCAAACCACAAAGGGAGGGGGAGTGTCCATATTCATCAAGGACACCCACACCTCCAGGTTAGTAGCAACACATGATGCATCAGAGACCATACAGGTGCAACTAACCATAGGCAAAACTGCTATACAACTGGTAGTATGTTACAGACCACCCTCCCAATCTCAAGAACCCCACTCAGCCTTCCTGAAGACATTGGAGGATATGAATGTATCACAAAATACCATCATACTGGAGACTTCAACTACCCAAACATAGATTGGGTACATTATTCTAGCCCTAATACCCTAGCCCAAAGGTTCCTGGAATTCATAAATTCAAATGCACTGGAACAACTAGTCACCTCTCCCACTAGGGGAGATAATATACTAGACCTGATCATCACAAACATGGGGACAAAATGCTCCACACCAGAAGTATACCCCTCACTAATGAGATCTGACCACAAACTAATCACCCTGGATATACATATCCCACCTCCACCCCCAGCACAAAAGACCACAGTGAAAAACTTCTCAAAAGCAGACTTCACTCTTCTTAAGACTGAGATGGTATCCTTTAAGCCCACTGTGCCAGTGGATACCACATCTCACAATGCCGAAACCTTCACAAATGCTTTCTATGGACATCTCCAAGAATGCATGGATCATGCAATCCCAAACAAATCCAAGTCCCTCTCCAGCAAAGGTAAGCGTCCTGTCTGGTGGACCTCAGCTATAAACAAATTGTATAACAAAAGAAGGAAGCTACTGCACGTCAGAGCAAAATCCCATGAAGGGAAGACATCTCTGATCAACATTAGCAGAAAACTACGTTCTCTCATAAAAACATCCAAGGCCAACTTTGAGAGAAAAATCGCTAAGGACACTAAAGATAACCACAAAGCCTTCTTCAGCTATGTTAGAAACCTGGGCGGAAACCCTCAGATATGCTCAGAGTTGGTTCACAACAACGAAAAATACACTGAACCCACAGATATTGCCAACATTCTGGCTGACAGGTTCAGTGCAAATTTCTCCCCTCCTTCACCCCCCAAAAGAAGAAATACTTATCCCAGCTGAATGTAATCTCCCTGTCATCTCAGATGTCCATGTGAGAACCGCCCTAAACAAAGCAAAAAACACAGCATCAATGGGACCTGACGGTATCCCGGGTTGCGTGTTACGTGAACTCCAAGAGGAGCTAAACCCACACATAAAAATGCTATTTACCTTAGCCTTACTTCGGGATATGTACCTGAACACTGGCGTACAGCAACAGTGGTCCCACTCCACAAGGGGGGTGCCTCTACAGACCCTGGAAACTACCGCCCCATAAGCTTAACCAGCCTGGCCTGCAAAGCTATGGAAAGAATCATTATGGAACTCATAAACAGAGTCATAGGGGACCTACAGACACTTGACCCCACCCAGTTCGGCTTTGTAAAAGGCAGATCCTGCCTTTTAAACCTGGTTGATTTTTTCGAAACAGTCACTAGAGCCATTGATGAGGGCAAAGCAGTCCATACAGCATACCTGGACTTGGCTAAGGCCTTCGACACAATACCCCACTCAGGCATTGTAGATAAGCTCAACAGCTTAAAAGTAAACCCTTATGTCACTAAATGGGTTCCAAACTGGCTAAAGGACAGAACCCATAAAGTTAAAATCGCTGGAGCAATGTCAGACTCAAAGCCAGTCACAAGTGGTGTCCCACAGGGATCTGTCCTGGGACCCCTCTTGTTCGGCATTTATTTCTCAGATGTTAAAGCAAACATGGGAGGGCTGTGGCTGACAAAGTTCGCAGATGACTGCAAACTAGGCGCCATAGTCGATACACCAGCAGACACACAACTGGTGCCGGAGTCACGGCCTTAAACTAAATGCCAAAAAATGTATAGTCATCCCCTTTGGGAAAAACAAAGTACCCACAAATTATCACATGGACAGCAACCCACTGAGTACGGAAAAAGTAATCAGAGACCTAGGGACCCAAGTTGACAGCGACTTCTCATTTGACACCCACATTGCCAAAGTGGTTAGAAAAACATTCTACCTTGCACACCTCATCATGAAGGGATTCACATCCAGATCCAAGGATGTCATTGTACCCCTATATTCCTCCCTCATCAGACCCATGATTGAGTACAATGCCCCATTTGGTATGTACCTCACCCGGCATTTGCATCACCTGGAGAGACCACAAAAGTACCTCACCAAAAGGATCAAGGGTCTCCAACATATGTTTTATTCTGCCAGACTAAAGAAACTTCAGCTCTATTCAGTAGCATACCGCCTGCTCAGAGGTGATCTCTGCCTGATGTACAAGGCCATGTCCAATCAGGATCTGATGGACATGCTCCACCTCAAAAAATCCAAATCCATCAGGACCATGAGAGCTAAAGACTTAAACCTCGGCACAAGTATGAATAGGACATGCTGGAGGGATAGATTCATAACCCAGAGGCTTCCCATGCTTTGGAACAAGATCCCAGTTCGTATTAGGCAGAGCCCCTCACTGACTCTCTTCAAGAGAAATCTTGATGAGTGGATGGGAGATCGTAAGTTTACCCCAGGGGTCACATCTGTATCACTGCTAGACAGGGGCACAGTAAACTAATTCTATTATATAAGGGGACCTTCATTGTGTCACTACTAGACAGAGGCACAGTATTCTAAATTTATTCTGTACATTTTTGTACCATTTCATGGGGTGGCAAAAGCCACATCACTATGGCTAGGCTTACTAATGCCCCAGGGCAGATAGCCTAGTACTATACTATGAAACTATGAAATGAAACTATGTACGTGTGTGTGTGTGTGTGTGTGTGTGTGTGTGTGTGTGTGTGTGTGTGTGTGTGTGTGTGTGTGTGTGCACGTGTGTGTGTGTGTGTGTGTGTGTGTGTGTGTGTGTGTGTGTGTGTGTGTGTGTGTGTGTGTGTGTGTGCATGCATGTGTGCGTCTATGCATGTGTACAAGCTTGCATGTCTATACATTGTGTGACAGCTTGATACTATGTTCTGGATGACCTACCATGCCTCATACTCACTCTGTGTTATGATAACCTCAGGCTCCCTTGTAAATCTACAATGGATTAACTGGGTTTTCAGAAAAATGAGAAAATGAGTGAATGAATATAAACAATTTAAATGAAAAGTGATGTATGAATAATACAACTGAGTCATCAGAGAGTAATCACACTTAAGGAATACAGGACTTTTATATGTTTCTTTTATGGTATCTTGTTTTTAGGTTTATGCTCATAAATTCATTTGAATTTAAATAGCTATATAATATGACTTTGCTAAACAATTATAAAACTAAACTGCAGTACTTCAGGCAGCATGATAAGGGAATTTTGTTTACATTTTTGAGAGGAACATTTAAAATTACCTGCATTATAAGAACACATATGTTTACAAATACTCGCTCAAAAAAATGCTAACTTCCCCGAATAATATACTAATCTAAGGCTTGGGGGGGTGGCATAGTATTTAATGTGTTTTCCTCACAGACACAAGGTACATTGTTTGGTTCTCACTTTTGACTTTCCATTGTGTGATACCTTAAACCTCTTGTATCAGAGGCAACATGGGATATATGCAAATTACCCCTTAAGGATATTTTCAACTAAATGCCAGTCCATGACTTTTTCTTTTACTTTTACCTTTAAGTCTATTTATGGACAATTTTAGGCCATTAAAGCCAAACCACTCTAGCTGTGGACATGCATGTTTCTGCCTTATTATGACATCATCAGCACACCATGAGGAATGCTTGACTTTTGGAAACATAGGGTTGTCATACCCAACTGATAATCCATAAACATTATGGTGTCTACAAAATATCCCAATTAAAAAACTAAAACAATGAATAAAAACATCACACAGGAAAACCAATTGGTTAAAAAACACAAAAATAAAAATCTAAGAAGGCAGAAACAAGCATGTCCACAGCTAGAGGGGTTTGGCTTTATTGACCTGAAATTGTCCATAAATAGACTTAAAGGTAAAAGTAAAAGTAAAAGTCATGGAGATTCAGAATTGCTATTTAGTTGAAACACCTACTAGCTTTAATGGGTAATTTGCATATATCCCATGTTGTCTCTGATACAAGACGTTTAAGGTATCACACAGTGGAAAGTCTAGATTTGCAAGATTTTTCTTTTTGTGTTTTTTAAACTATTGGTTTTCCTATTTGACCTTCTTGCTCATTGTTTTAGTTCTCACTTTTGAGGGAAGTTGATCAGACTTAAAATGTCCCACAAGTGCAGCTAGCCTTGCATTTGTATATGACTCCATGAAAGCAACACCAGCCTTATTAATATTAATCTTTAGACTTGAAATTTTATAAGTAGGGTAAAAAAACCCAGGGGTTTGCATAATCCAGATATTGCTGCCATTCAGTGACTAAAGCACTTGTACAGCCCATCATTTCCTGCTACAGTCATAAATAATGGATTCTACACCACTATTACATCCACTTCCTAATACTGATATATGTAATCACCATGTCGTTCCCTCTGCAATGGCTAGATTTGCCTACATAATTGATAAATGCAAATGTATAACATATATAGACTTTGTACAGTTATTTCCACAAGTGTAATTAATGATACCTTTAATTTGTGTGTGTGTGATTCATTTTGAGTAGATTGAATGCTTTCATTTTCACACTTCTTTTACCATCCGGCTTTGGTCTAGATTTTAAAAAAGCCCATTGCAATTAGCCTACCTGTCCACATTGTAAATAAATAAATAAACAAGCACATATACAATGCAGAAAATGTAGTAAGATGATGTCATGAAGCTGACATTTTATACATTCACTGTGTCTGCAGCCATCAGAAGGCCCCCACAGATCTATGCAACGTTTTCTTAGTTTAAGGCACCTACAGAATGCTCAGTAATATATGTAAATCATGCTGAAATGTCAAATGAAATGTGTTGAGAGAATGCAGTTATCAGCCAAAAAACAGTATTATAATTGAAACAATGTGTATTGGGTCAAACTTTGAAATGGCATCTGAATTAAGGCAGTTACAATTTCATTATTCTTTGCTCCCCAACATCACCCTTAACATAAGGGTAGTAGCATCCCTATCTGTAGCACACAATCGTATAAACACTATCTATCAGGAGACTATATGTATGTGTTTATAGCAATGGAAGGGACAGACTGGCCTAAACATTCCTTTACTGCAGTATACAAGTATTTTTTAATGTTACCTGCAGAGAAAATGCGGTTCAGACCAGCTGAGCTGCTGTGCCCTTTTCTGTGCTGTAACCAAAACATGTACCACTTAAAAATAAGAAAGGCATTAAGATAAGTGATAAAAAGTTACATTTATTAACAATGTGCAAGAAAAGAGTAACATTCGATGGTAAAATGAGTAAAATAAAGCAAGATATAAGTTAATATGCTTCGGTCTGCTAATCTGCAGGAAATTCATCTATAAGAGAATGAGAAAAGGAGATTGCCAAGTAGAGGTTACCAGACATTAATGAGAACACCTATCACAAATCACCACAAGAGTTTGGGAAAAGAGCTTAACCTTCTTAACTCCCTGTAATGCCCTGCTACTCTCTAAAGCCAAAAACACAGCATCCATGGGACCGGACCACATCCCAGGCTGCATTTTACACAAACTTCAGAACGAACTGGCTCCCCACCTAAGCAGCATGTTCAATCATACCATCATGTCAGGCTTTGTGCCCAGTGAATGGCAAACAGCAACAGTCATCCCACTCCAGAAAGGGGGAGCCACCAATGATCCCAGGAACTATCGCCCTATTAGCCTGAAGAGCCTGGTCTGCAAGGCCATGGAACGTATCATCATGGAACTCATAAACAAAGACATTGGTAACCTACAAACTCTGGATCCCACCCAGTTTGGGTTTGTGAAAGGCAGATCATGCCTCCTGAACCTGATCAACTTCTTTGAGGCAGTCACCAAAGCTATAGATGAGGGTAAGGTTGTTCACACAGCCTGTCTTGACCTCGCCAAGGCTTTTGACACCATCCCCCATTCTGGAATTATAGCTAAACTCTCTAAGCTAGGTATAAATCCTTAAATCACAAGATGGGTTGCCAACTGGCTCACTGACAGAACCCATGCTGTAAAAGTTGCACACTCCAAATATGACCTCAAACCAGTGACAAGTGGAGTTCCACAGGGTTGCAGACTAACACAGAAGGCCTCTGGCTAACAAAGTTCGCAGATTACTGCAAACTAGGAGCCATAGTCAGTTCCCCAAATGATGTGGAAATCCTACAAAAGGACCTCGCTGTGACAGATGCCTGGTGTCAGAGCCATGGCCTCAAGCTCAATGCCAAAAAGTGCATTGTCATCCCCTTCGGTAAAAACTCTGTACCCATGAACTACTACATAGACAGCAGTCTACTTAACACTGAATGTGTGATAAGAGACCTTGGGACCCAGGTGGACAGTAGTCTGTCCTTTGATAGTCATATCACCACAGTAGTCAGGAAGTCTTTCTATGTGGCACACCTCATCATAAAAGGGTTCTCATCCAGAAAAAAAGAGGTCATTGTTCCCCTCTACTCGACACTCATTAGACCCATTATAGAGTACAATGCCCCTTTTGAAATGTACCTCACAAGACATCTGCAGCAGCTGGAAAGGCCATAGAAGTACCTCACAAAGAGGATTACTGGCCTCAAACAGATGCCCTACACTGACCATCTCAAAAAACTCCAGCTTTACTCTGTAGCATATCACCTACTCCGAGGTAATCTCTGCCTAACATGTAAAGCTATGTCAAACCCAGAGCTGTTGGACATGCTACACCTAAATAAATCCCAATCCCTCCGAGCTAAACACTGTAGGGACCTAAACCTTGTCACCACAACAAACAGGACATGCTGGAGCGATAGATTCCTGTCCCATGGACTTCCCATACTGTTGGAACAGGCTACCCATCTATGTCAAGCAAAGTTCTTCATTAGCACTCTTCAAGAAAAATCTTGATGAGTGGATGGGAAATAGGAAATACACCCCGGGGATCACTTCTGTGTCTCTGCTCGACAGTGGCACAGGAAAATAACTTTCTTGGGTGGCATAAGCCAGGGAACCTTGTTGGCTAGGCTTACATAGGCCCTCGGGCCAATAGCCTAGTACCTACCTATGAACCTATGTTATTAATATCTAAACACATCCATTCAAGCTCAGATAGACAGACAGACACACATACAGAAACTTTTATGTAAAATGAATGTCAGTATAGATAAACTAAAATAAATATTTAACAACAATAAAAACGTACCAGCAACTGGGATAAATGGCTCATTTTGACCGATAAAAACACAAACTATAATAAAATAAAAACAAACGAGCCAAAACATGGCCAGGGTATAATCTTTACTTCATAGGTTCATAGGTTCATACTAGGCTATCTGCCCTAGGGCATTTATAAGCCTAGCCAGAGTGTGTTTGGCTTTCACCACCCATTTTAAATTAATTTTGCTATGCCTTTTTTTGAGGTTAGTATACTGTGCCTCTGTCTAACAGTGACACAGAAGTGATGGCCGGGGTAAACCTACGATCTCCCATCCACTCATTGAGATTCCTCTTGAAGAGAGTCAATGTGGGACTCTGCCTAACCTGGACTGGGATTTTATTCCAGAGTGAAGGGAGCCTCTGGGTTATGAATCTGTCCCTGCAGCATGTCCTCTTTATTTCAGTGCTGAGTTTCAAGTCTCTCGAGCGCGTAGCTCGATGGGATTTGGATTTTCTGAGGTGCAGCATGTCCATTAATTCCGGGTTGGACATGGCTTTATACGTCAGGCGCAGATCGCCTCTGAGTAGGCGGTATGCCACTGAGTAGAGCTGGAGTTTCTTTAACCGGGCAGCATATGGCATCTGTTTGAGCCCTTTGATCCTCTTGGTGAGGTACTTTTGGGGTCTTTCCAGTTGCTGCAGGTGTCTGGTAAGGTACATCACAAAAGGGCATTGTACTCAATTATGGGCCTGATGAGGATGATTAAAGAGGCGATGACCTCCCTGATCTAGATGTGAATCTCTTCATGATTAGGTGGGCTATATAAAATGTTTTTCTAACCACTTTGGCCACGTGGTTGTCAAATGAGAGATTGCTATCAACTTGGGTCCCCAGGTCCCTAATGACTTCTTCTGTACTTAATGGATTACCACCTATGTGGTAATTTGTGGGCACTTTGTTTTTGCCAAAGGGGATGACTATATACTTTTTGGCATTTAGCTTGGGGCCATGGCTCTGGCACCAGTTGTCTGTTTCTATGAGGCCCTTTTGGAGGATGCTTGTGTCAGCTGGAGAGTTGATTATGGCACCCAGTTTGCAGTCATCTGCGAACTTGGTCAGCCACAATCCTTCCATGTTGGCCTGTACCGCCGAGAAATATATACCGAACAAGAGAGGTCCCAGGACTGAGCCTTGTGGGATGCCACTTGTAACTGGTTTGGAGTCTGACATGGCTCCAGCAATTCTATCCATGTGGGTTCTGTCCTTGAGCCAGTTTGCAACCCATCTAGTGACATAGGGGTTTATATTTAAGCTGGTGTGCTTATCTATAATGCCCGAGTGGGGTATTGTATCGAAGGCTTTTGCGAGGTCCAGGTAGGCTGTGTGGACCACCTTCCCCTCGTCAATGGCCTTGGTGACTGTTTCAAAGAAATCAACCAGGTTTAAGAGGCAGGATCTGCCCTTAACAAAGCCAAACTGGGTAGGATCCAGTGTCTGTAAGTCCCCAATATCTTTATTTATGAGGTCCATGATGATCCTTTCCATAGCTTTGCAGATCAAGCTAGTCAGGCTTATGGGGCGATAGTTTCCAGGATCCGTTGAGGCACCACCTTTGTGGAGAGGGACCACTGTTGCTGTACGCCACTCTTTGGGTACATATCCTGTATTAAGGCTAAGATTGAACAGTAGTTTTATGTTTGGGTTTAGCTCTTTTTGGAGTTCATGTAGGGCAGCCGGGACACCATCTGGTCCCATTGATGCTGTGTTTTTTTGCTTTGGAGAGGGCAGCTCTTACCTGAGCATCTGAGATGTCAGGGGGGCAGCACTCTGTTGGGATAGATATTTGCCTTTTGGTGGGGAGAGGGGGGAGAAGTTTGCACTGAACCTGTCAGCTAGGATGTTGGCAATGTCTGTGGGCTCGGTGTATTTTTTGTCATTTTGGACTAATTCTGAGCATATCTGGGAATTCCCACCCAGGTTCCTAACATAATTAAAGAAAGCCTTGTGATTATCCTTAGTGTCCTGTGCACTTTTTCTCTCGAAGCTGGCCTTAGACGATTTTATGAGTGCCCATAGTTTTTGCTAATACTGATCAGAGATGCCTTCCTTTTTGGGATTTTGCTCTATCATGTAGTAGCTTCCTCCTTCTATTGTATAGTTTGTTTATGGCTGGGGTCCACCAGACAGGATGTCTGCCTTTGGAGGATTGGGTCTTGGTTTTATTTGGGATTGCATGATCCATGCATTCCTGAAGGTGTTCATAGAATGCGTTTATAAAGGATTCTGTGGTCTGGGCCGTATTTTCCACAGGCCCGGGGCTTTGAAGGATTTCGCCTCGGTTTTGAGGCGTGTGAAATTTGCTTTAGAGAAGTTTTTCACTGTGGTTTTCTGGGCAGGGGTGGGGTCGGGATGTGAATATCCAGTGAGATTAGTTTATGGTCTGATCTTACCAGTGAGGGATACACTTCTGGTCTGGAGCATAGTGTCCCCATGTTGGTGATGATCAGGTCCAGTATGTTTTCCCCTCTTGTGGCAGTGGTAACAAGTTGTTCCATAGCATTTGAGTTTATAAATTCTAGGAACCTTTGGGCTAGGGTGTTGGAGCTAGAGTAATGCTCCCAGTCTATGTTTGGGTAGTTGAAGTCCCCAATATAATGGTGTTTGGAGAGACCTTCATATTTTCCAGTATTCTCAGGAAGGCCAAGTGGGGTTCCTGTGTTTGGGAGGGTGGTCTGTAGCAGGCTATAAACTGGAAGGCAGTTTTACCTACAGTTAGTTGCACATGGATAGTCTCTAATGCTTCGTGCTGTGCCACCAACCTGGAGGTGTGGGTATTTTTGACGAATATTGATACTCCCCTCCTTTTGTGGTTTGGTCCAAGTTTTGGGGCGAAAAGCATGGTATGAGGTATAACCTGGTAGTGCTGGGGTGCTCTCGGGAGCCTTGAACCAGGTTTCTGTTACTGCACAGATATCGATGTTCTCCATGCTAAGGAGAGTTTCGAGTGCGTGCATCTTGAGGTTTAGACTTCTGGCGTTGAGTAGCATTACTCTTAGTTTCTTATCCCTTGTGATACCTATGGAGGTGGGTTTGTCTTATGAGCCTTGCCTAAAAAAGGCACTATGGGGGTAGCAAGAGCCTTTGCCAATATCCGAAAGCCCAGGGGTGACAGGTGCAAGCCGTTCCTAGTGAAGCATCGTGGCTTGTCGAGCATATCATCCCAAGCTGACAGGCATTGGATCCCCTTTGAATGACACCAACACTTAAGCCTATTGTTGAAATTGATCATCTTGTCTTCATATTGTGGCATCATTCTTGGTGAGGGTAAGATACTACTCAAGGTCAGGGTCATACCGGCCTGGGCTACATGCTCAGAGAGCTCCTCTATGTCTCCTTTCATGTAGTCCAGGGAGGTATGTCTCAGGTCATTCACACCAGCATGGACAATGACTGAGTCATATCTGTACTTGCCTTGGAGTGACCTGAGTGCTTGTGTTATGTGGCGGATCCTAGCACCCGACAGGCAGCTCACCGTGACCTTCTCCTTGTTCAGCCTGGTGAGCGGGACATCAGTGTGCCTGACGATAGAGTCACCTATTACAAGTGTATCAGGTGTGTTGTTTAGCCTTAAGGGCTGTGACTGTTCGGCACACTGGCTTTGTGAGCTATGTGTTGCACGTGTTTTGTTTTGGGGTAGCGGTTGCTTGGGTGTCTGCTTTGGAGGTCTCTGCTGCTTAGGCAGATTTTTATTTAGAGCCTCCGAGTATGTTTTTGTGTGTTTATGTGTTTGGTTTGTTGTCGTGGTAGGTCTATGTGAGACTGGAATTGTAGTGAGTGTGGTTTCCTTCTCCTCCTGACTGGTTACGCCAGTACTGAGTTGAGAGAGCTTAGCCTCCAGTTTGGCTATATGGTTGCATCTCTCACATGTGTTGGAATTTGTTGGGAGGAGGAGAGGGTTGTCTGTGTACATGAGGCAGTTGTAACATTGCCTCAAGATTCCCAGATTCATCAGCTGGACCAGAGAGGAGATTGACAACTGACCTTTGGACATGCTAGAATAGTATTGGGAATTCCTTTATAATTGAAAAAAGGGCCAATGGGGAACAAGGTACTCAAGGGGAGTTTGTGAGGGTGTAGTGCTTTTAATTTTTTAGAGCTGACTTATATAATTGCTTTAGTGAGCAAGTGCCAGGTAACTTAAATGCAATGTGTTACAGGTAACTTAAATGCAAAAACGACAAACAGTAACTTTCTTTCAAGTGAAACAAGGAAATAAGTACAGTAAGCAATGCAGATATCACTAGGGATCCACAGAAGTGCTAAAAGGCCACGTTTTAGGTGGAATTAGTGTTCAGTGTACGAACAATACAGAGTACAAAGTAAATGTTGTCACAACATGCCATTGCTTCTTCAGATCATCAGACATAACATGGTAAATAATGACCTTACATCCATAGGTTAGTACTAGGCTAACTGCCCTTGAGAGGCATTTTAAGCCTAGCCAATTATCCCTTGTGAGACTCAAACACTGCACCTTGTGTTTGTAAGGCAAACACCATAACGATTAGGCCAACCTCCTTGGTTACTAAATACAGTACATGGATGTTGTGTTCATGATTCCAGATGCAAACACATATAGGTTTCCTAAAAATTGTTGTGTATTTCTCAATATATGACAATTCTTATTCAAAATAGGTCTTAAATGCTTCTCTGCAAATATAGAGAATGGTTCAGTTAACCATCCTGCTCCATTAACAATCAGTCTTAATGGAGGATTGTTAGGATCCTTATATATTTTCGGGATACCTTGTATACATGTCACTACCAGATGTTCAGTATTACAATAATTCACACCACAGAAATGACTGTATGAAGAGTTAGCTCATTAACCTTGTTGTCAGTCTGTACTTTTTTTAAACCTTATATCTGCCTGGCTAATCTGTCTATATGTGCTTATGCCTGTTAACATTGTCTCCATAGTAGATTCATAACAAGTCGTATCCATTATTTTGTAAACTATATAGTGAATGTTTCTCATTATAAGTGATATTATTTTAATATGTTTTTATTTACCTTTGCTATTATATCTGTCATGCAGCTCTTTGGTACAAATTTTAGTAAAGGCCACCATAAGCGGGTGCAATGCAGGCATCATAGTACTTGGTTTCCTAAAAACATTTTGAAAATTATTCATTGTACCATAGTTCAATTTCAACATTACATTATGTAAAAACATATTCAACTCCAAGATTGTCTCTGTGATGTCATCATATTATGAAGGAATAAAGGACAACCCTTTTTCTAATAAAGTTACATCACTAGGTGTTAATTGATAACTAGAGATGTTTCAAATCAGTGACTGTTCTGTGTCTTCAAACATCCTGTTGATGGTAAGATTGTCCCCATTGTCACTGATATATTTCCTCTTCATTCTCCATCGACTCCTTGATCGTCTCCGATATCTGACCTCTCTCTGTTGAACTGGAATAGGTAGCTTAATAATAACCTGGGTCTTAGTTGTCTGCTGCAATGTTTTGGGATTGTTCAGTCTAACCACATCATCTAAACCAGTGGCAATTTTAGAGATTATGCTAGGTGCAGCATCACTCTAATAATTTACATACATTTCCTTCATATTAGACATCTCAGTAGTTGTAGAGCTTTCTACAGCTGCATGTTGCTGTGATACTTTGTTATTAGGTATGGATACAAAATCACTCAGGCCCTTCTCATCATTAGTAGTGTGTTCATAATTATTATTTGCATTAGTCTGTCAATTTCTGGGCCATGCAAAAACATGTCTTTTATGAAAGTCCTCTGCATCTCTT